>NC_090810.1:1557083-1859000 GCF_036512215.1 Solanum lycopersicum | reverse complement strand
AGGGCTTTGATTAACTTTTTCATTTTCCATATTTCAATATTCTTGTCATTTTCTTGGCCATCTGCCATTGCAAATAGATACTACCACAAGCTGAGCTATAATTAGCCTGACCGAGGAAGCAAATTGAAGACAAATTAGAGTCCACATCATCGCAATTGTAAAATTCAGAAGATAAGCCAGAAAGATAATGTAAGAATAGAAATTTCAGGTGCATGCTCCAGTATGTACTACTAATCATTCAATCACAGGACTTCATCAATGAATAAAAACTTGACAATCTCTCTTAAACAATCAGAAGTAAATAAAACAGATTATGCACATTTTTCCAGCACCCTATAGCTTTTTTAGCTATCAACATGGTTTAGACGAGAGATATCATTTAGTCATCGAACGCCTTTTTTCGGTCATACAAACTGTGGACATAATAATCAGATATCTTGTCCGTTTATCTAGCATCATCATGCTACACATGCAATAGTCTGAGTGTAAGATATGAATACTATGATTTTCCACAATTGAACTTCGTCACACACCCCTGACTACCAAAAGGAAATGGCATCCATCGAAATATAGAAGAGAAGTACAACAGTAGAGTAAACATCTTAAGAATTAGCAGCAACCAAGGCTTTATCAAATCACAATTATCCTCTATCATCCTCTCATGATAAAATGCCTTTAATACTAGTAGAATCAATGTCAAACAGATGAGGTTACATTCATGAAAAAACTGAACAAGTTTCATATTAACTAACAAATTAAAGCCACTACTCTTTCGAGATGCTGCGAACCATAAATCGTGGAACAAAAAAAGAGATTGGGTCTTTGACACATTCATTGGGCAGTCATTTCATACATCTCAAATCTTACGATAACAATAATAACATCATACCCAGGGTATTCCATAGGTGGAATCTAGGAAGGATAGAGTCTACCAGACCTTACCTAACCTCATAAAGGTAATGATTGTTTCGGAAAGACCATCAACTCAAGTAACGCACGTTAAAACAGTTTGAAATAGAAACATACAGAAGTAAAGAGGACATAGCAAATAAAAGGGAAAACAAGGAACACTAACAATAGCTAAATAATGTGAAAATCAAAAATCGTAGGACAAGAAACTATGAGAATAATACAACTCCTACCACTGGTATGAACGGAGAAATAAGTATGTTGCACCAAACTTCCACCAGGCCTATCCACAGGATAGCGAGTCAACTATCAATTACCTACGCACCTTCCTCAATCCACAACCTCTTATATAATGTCATATCCTCGGTAAGCTGAAGATGTGACATGTCTTGTCTAAACCTCTTCCCGAATCCTGATACTTCCTTGATGTATCTACCTCTCCCTAAGCCCGCCATAGCCAGCCTCTCACACCTTCTCACTAGGGCACCTACATCATCTCCTCTTGTTATAAGTTGAAAATATGATATGTCCTGTCTCATGACCTCTTCTCAATACTTCCTTGGCCTCCTACCTCTACCTCTCCTTAAACCCACCATAGTCAACCTCTCACACCTCCTCACTAGGGCACCTACACCATCTCCTCTTATGCTGAACCATTTCAATCTCGGTTCCCTCGTCTATCCACCATAAAAGCACCCCCAACTTATCACGGATATCTTCAGTGCTAATCTAATCTCTCCACTGAGTACACATTTTGAATCTTATTTTAGTATATCTACAATATTTTCTCTAGTTATCGCTTATCAGCACAACATAGCTCTAGTATTAAAATTTCTCACACATATACAACTATCATAGAGATTGATACAACCAGTAAATCCTCAAAGTCAACCCACACATAAGACAATCAATTTGAAGATACTGAAGCAAAAAAACAAAAAAAGAACACGAATACAAGCAAATCACTTCCAATAGCTTCTTTTAAATTGAATTCAAACAATCTCAAATCAGAATTTGAAGCTAAACAATGAAAATTTATGATAATTTTCAGAGAAATGAAGGTTATACTTTACCTGTCGAAAGAAGCAGAGGGGCAGTAGCTCAAGCAAAGATGGGGCTTGTTGAAAAATGTGGAAACCCTTTTGAGTAAACTTGGAAATAATAAAAAAACTGAAAACTTTACTAAACAATTTTTACTTTTGCTTTTAATTGTTATATCACAAGTTACTTCATGTATTTGTTTTTGATATAGAGTAATTGAGAAATTAGATTTATTCTTTTATTTTTTTTATCTTTCTTTGAAAAAATATTACTTTTCACATAAATATTTCATTTTTCTCTTATTTTATTGGAGTATTTATCGGAGGTCATCAAATTATAAATGTTTTTTTAAAAATAAAAAAAAAGACTAGGATTTTTATTTATACTATTAGAGTATTTTTAAGAAAAAACTATCTAAGTATGCAAATATTTCTATTATAAATATTAATTAACTCTATAATTTGAAATAATATGTATCAGAGATACTTGAGATACATGTATTTTTTTAATACTAGATACAGAAAAAAAGGTTCGCGAGAGAGGGGAGAGGGGAGCGAGAGACGAAGAGAGGTGGGCGAGAGAGGAGAGAGGAGAGGCAGAGTGAGAGAATCAACAAGTATCTTTTGATACTAGACATATGTATCTTTGATAGAAAATATATTTTAAAATACAGATTTATAGGGAGAGAAGCAAGCAACAGAGTGTATTTTATATACATGTAAATTATTCTTGGATAAGGTTTATTTGAAATGAATTATACTTGATTTGACCTGCATGTATTCATGATACTTATTTTAACAACTTTTGGTAAATATAGTTTTAGGTAGAACGAGGGAAAATTTGAATTATTTTCTCATACATTAAAGACATATTTGACCTAATAGGTGGAATCAGGGGTAAATTTGATCTAATAGGTAGAAGGAGGCGCAAATTTGAACTATTTCAAATAGGTTAAGGTCATTCTTTATCCAATAAACAGAAGGAAGGACAAATTTGATCCAACAGGTGAAATGAGAAAAAATTTGAACCATTTCTAATACTTTTCGGAGAAAAGAAATATATTTTCAATCTTATATGTCTGAAGTGGTTACAAAATCAATCTATTTACAAAAAAAAAAAAAGCAATTTCAACAACTTAAATGGCAACCCAAAGTTGGGTATTTGTAACCCCACATTTATTTACCTACTTTGTTTTGTTGAATTCGAGCTAATTTGCATACATTCTACTTTTTTAAAATTTCACTAGGTATATTGTTACATAAAACTTATATAAATTCACTAGTCTATGAGCTAATTACTCAAATACACGCTAATTGTAATATTATGAATCTTAACATATTTTGGTGCATCACATACATGTATCTCGAGATATATGGGGTCAAAATTAAGTGTAATTTGTTATAGATACATTATATCTAAATATATTTATATGTATATGAGATACATAACAAATCTCCCTCATCTCTATCCTCTCTCGATCACCCTTCTTCTATATATCTGGTATTCCAGATACATGTGAATCCCGTCAGAAACATACATATACATATATCTACTGCATATATAGTGTGATTTACATGTATATGAGTTACATGATTATCTCACTCACTTTCCTCCCCATCCGGCTTGTCTCTCTCCCTATTTTAGTGTATCCACTAGCAAAACACATGTATCTAGATATATATTTCATAATATATGGTAGAAAATTCTTAATTAGTGATATAATACGTAATATTTTTAAAATATATGTAATATTAGTATATATGATAGTGGAGTATGTCTAATTACGTGGTTTCTCCTATTTTTATTGTTGTTGGCCCATTTTCAGTTTCCTCCACTTAACCAAGCCCAAAATGTACTGGGCCCGTCAGTGTAATGGGCTAGAAGCACCCACTTAGTTTTTGTTTTGTATAGTTCTATCATTTGATTATGAATTTGTTATATATATTGGTTGTTTCTTTCTTTTAAAAAAGAACTATTAATGAAATTTTATTTTTTAGCTATATAAATTCTTTTTCATTCTATTTTTTTAGAAAAAAGAAAAAACTTATAAAGAGTTACATATAGCAAATCGATTTTATTTAATTATGAAATTTCTCTTTATATGATTAGTACAAAAAAACATAAGCTCATATAATAGATTTCAATGATACATGAATTATTAGTGGTTAAAAATATATGATTAGTACACAAAACATGCATATGATCAAAATATTAGATGGATTCTTTTTAAGAACAAAAAATCTTATGTGGGCCGTTATTATAACTTTATTCTCAAAACACAAAAGTTAAAAAAAAAAAGGAAAAAAGAGAGATAAAAATGAAGAAGTATATTTTTATAAATTTCATAGTATTAAAAGCTAATTACATTATATTCATTTTTTTTTCTAGATTACAAAAATCTCTTAAAGTTTAAAGATTTCGAATACATCCTAGCCAAAACATAAGACAGAGAGAGTATATAGTTTTCTATTTATTCATGTTTTGATGAATATATGATACTTTTGTCGGTGTGATATAGCAAGTACCTCAAAATATCAGCCAAAATATCCGCACACTGACCTAAATACCATAGTTATATTTATAAGAGAAACACACAAAGAAATTGAAAAAATATATTATATACTATTATAGAAGAAAAGTAGTTATATTTGAGATGCTATGTTGCTTAAACTTTTCAAAAATATCAACAAATGATGACATTATTTATTGACATAATACATATACATGACCTTTAACTTGGTTTTAGCTGACATTACTAGAAAAGAGTGAATTACACGTGGATTAGTATGAAAATTTACAAGAAAATAAGTAACATGTGGATTTTCATATACTAATTCCTAGGGAAAATCCTCATGAAATTCACATTTTTCCAGTAGTGTGGCAACTATGGTCTTTAACTTTAGATGTGCACCAAGTATGTACTTAAACTTGGAATTTTTAACCAAACTAAGACATTATATAAAATAATTTACCAAAGTAATACATTTTTCTAAAATTTTACAAAACTAGTATAAACGTATTTCACGGTAACGTTTTAGGGTATATTTTATTTTTTAAAAACTAATATCATTAGGTTGATATACGTTACTGTAAGTAACGTTTTACTTTTAAAATGATATTTTCAATAATTTTTACTCCTAAAACGTTACTGTGAGTAACGTATATCGATCTGACGCCATCAAGTTTTAAAAAATAAAATATATCCTAAAACGTTACTGTGGAATACGTTTAGACTAGTTTTGTAAAATTTTAGAAAAACATATTATTTTGGTGAATGACTTTATATAATGGCTTAGTTTGGTTAAAACCTCCTTAAACTTGTATAAAATTGCACAAATGAACACACTCGTCCTACACAGTACCTTACATGACAATTTTGTAGCCTACACGTCATCCTACGTGTATTATACCATGTAAGACACGTGTGCTTACTTGTTCAATTTTATACAAGTTTAAGTTTCTATTTATGCACACTCAAAATTGAAAAGAATAGTCATTATCCGCTAAAACCAATTTAAAAACCGCATATTAATATATTATACCTATTTTTGAAAAATTCGATCAACCAAATAATTATCTTCTTTTAACAACAAAAGAAAATGATGATCTAATCAAAATTTGATATTTACAAATGGTAGAATAAAATCCCAATCATCATCTTTTTAAAGAATACTTTTTAGGTAGTAATGATCCAAAGAAAGCTTTATTCCTTACTCTTTTTGAGTGTTAAAGAGAGAGAAGATTATTGAAGCTTCAACCACAAAAAAACACACACACACACACTTCCCAATTCTTTCAAACCGACAGTCAGTCCTCATTATCACCTTTTCTCTTTTTTACCAAACTTCTCATTCATTTCACTCATATCATACTCATCACTCTATTTTCTATAATCATATATAAACTTGTATTTTATTTTTTCAAAATAATGGTATCTGGATTAGTTTGTTGTACTCACTTTTAGTTATTTATGTGATCAATACTTTGCCTTACTTTAGTTTAGGTGTCAAAAAATTATAGACATAATATGTCTTTTAATTTGATTTTAGTTGGCTTTTATGATTTTTAATTTTGGATGTGTATTGTTTAAAACTAGAATTACGTGTTCTACGTGACATAATTAACACATAAGATGCCATGTAGGATTACGAAATTGTCATGCACGATGTCATGTAGGATGAATGTATCTATAAGTTTAAGTGTCTACTTATGTAGACTCAAATTTAAAGATCATAGTTGTCAACGGAAGCCAAGTTAAGAATCATGTTCATATATTATGCCAAAGTTACACCTAGAGCTTGAGTTGATGCGAAGAAATCAATTAGTATTTTTTGTTTTTTGATCGAATTTGTATTATAATTTGTCGTCATTTTTTTAACTCATTTCATCGATGAAGAGACTACATCAGACAATACACCTCAAAAAAGCTATATCAAACTCTAAAAATAGACTAATAGTTAGAAACTAGAGAAAAAAAAATCAAATGTGAGTTCATATGATCAAACCCTATTTATTTTCACAATTCCCATTAAATCTAACCACCCAAAATTTTAAAATATTAAACTTAAAGAACAAAATGCTTACTTTTGCCAAACTTAAAACTACTCAAGATATACTTAAAAAGGACTACTTTGAACTTACCTCCAAGCATAAGGGACACTTTACTATTTTTCTCCCCTCAAATTATGTTGATTTTGTAACCAAGTAAAAGTAACACTTCTAGTCTAAATAAAAATTACCCTTTATACAAATCTGTGAAAGATAAAGCCCACATAATTATTTTTTTTTCATAAAAAAAAAAAAAACTTAGTATAGCCCAAATTTATTTGAATCATTCTTAGTTAATTCTTTCTAGAAAAGCTAACTAGCTTAGTCCAACTTCTAAATATCACCATATTGCCTTTATCCCTTTATATGAGAGCCAAAAAGAAAAAAAATAAAAATAAAGAGAGAGACAATTTTAGCTTTATCTCACATGCTTTCCACTTTCTCATACTAAACCAACAACTACAAGAAAAGAACAAACTCCCCCTCAACTCCTATTAATTCCCTTCACTACATAACCAAAAAAACCACAACTTGTTACACTATATATCCACTCAATGAAAATTTAGTTTCCTTCCTACTTATAACAAGGTTTTTTTTTTTATCGCGAGGATTCATCATAAATTAATCGACGTTCTATAACATGAGGACGGGCGGTTATACTTTTCAACAATCATTAACTTCTGAATCTTCAAGCATAGTTAAACAAGCTGTGAACTTAGCTAGAAGAAGAGGACATGCACAAGTAACTCCTCTTCATGTAGCAAGTGCTATGCTTTCATCTTCTAGTGGTCTTCTTAAAAGAGCTTGTCTTCAATCCCATACACATCCACTTCAATGTAAAGCACTTGAACTTTGTTTCAATGTTGCACTTAATAGACTTCCCACCTCAGTTTCAAGTCCAATTTTAGGTCCTCATTCTCATCTCCCTTCACTTTCTAATGCCTTGGTTGCTGCATTCAAAAGGGCTCAAGCTCATCAACGTCGTGGATCGATAGAGAATCAACAACAACCTATCTTAGCTCTTAAAGTTGAGATAGAACAACTAGTGATCTCAATTCTTGATGATCCTAGTATTAGTAGAGTCATGAGGGAGGCTGGTTTTTCTAGTACACAAGTGAAAAACAATGTAGAACAAGTTGTTTCTAGTATGGAGATAATTAGTAGCACAAAGCCATTAGTACTAGGAAACACAAACACACAAATAACATCATCAACAACTAGTCATCATCATGTTCTAAATTTGTCACTTAGTAAAACAGGACAACATCAAGTTGTGAAGAATGATGATGTTATGAGTGTTGTGGAAAGTATGATGAATTTCAGGAAAAGGAGAAACATTGTTGTTATTGGTGAGTGTTTAGCCACAAGTGAAGGGGTTGTTAGAGGAGTTATAGATAAGTTTGATAAAGGTGAAGTACAAGGAGACATGAAACATGTACAATTCATAAGTGTACCACTTTTCACACTTAGAAATGTTTCAAGAGAAGAGTTTGAGGTCAAACTTAGAGAGCTTAGGACTTTAGTGAAGAACTATATGAATAGAGGGGTTGTTTTGTATTTAGGTGATCTTAGGTGGGTGTCTGAGTTTTGGACAAAATATGGTGAACAACAAAGGAATATTAGTTACTATTCTCCTGTTGAACACATGATAATGGAGCTTAGTAGATTGTTGAATAGTGCAATGGGTGAAAATGGTAGGCTATGGCTTCTTGGAATTGCAAGTTTTCAAACTTACACAAAGTGTAAAACTGGACATCCTTCTTTACAAACACTTTGGGATCTTTATCCACTTACCATTCCTGTTGGAAGTTTGGGTCTCAGTCTCAATCTTACAAGGTAAATAAAGATCCTATTTTTATTTTCTTCACTTTGCGTTATTTCTTTTTTCTTGAGTCGAGGGTCTGTCAGAAACAACCTCTTTATCTAACAAGGTAAGGGTAAGGTCTGCGCCCACTCTACTTTCTCCAGACCCCACTGTATATGTCACTGTTGTAGCTTTTCTTTACCTTTTCTTGTTTTGTTTTTTTTTGTAGTGATTTGCATAGTCACTTTAGGAACAAGGCAGCAATGGATGGTTCAAGTTGGTCAATTGGTAGAGGTGGAGTTGAGAAGAATCTAACTTGTTGTGCTGATTGTTTAGCCAATTTCAACAAAGAAGCTAAAACAGTTACAAGCATACAAGTTAAAACTGAGTCAACATATTCCACCTCAAGTTTGCCTTTATGGCTCCAAAAGTACAAAGAAGAGCACAAACAAGAAAACAATCAACAGGTCCTTATTTTATTCTAGTAATCCAAATCTTGAAATTTGCATGCATGAAAGTAGTACTCAATTGATAGTTATTATCTCAGAAAGTCATTTCTTTTCTCGATTCCAATAAGGTTACTTTTCGAGATAGTAGAGTGACCATCAGAAGTACTTAACTTATATACACTGACAATACTGTACTTCCTTTTTATAACATGTTGTAGCAGATAACATGTCTTATGAATTTTCGACTTGCTAATCCTACTTTATTGTTTATTTTTTTTTAGGAATCTAAAGTGATGTTAGAACTATGCAAGAAGTGGAATTCGATTTGTAGTTCTGTTCATAAGCAACAACAACCTCATTTTCTTGAAAAAGGCTTGATTAGTCCAGTATCTTCATCACCACCATCTCCTTGTTCATCTAATTCAATATCATCTTCAAATGACCACGTGATAAAAAGTTGCACCAAGTTGCATAAAAGCCTTTTGAATTGGCCTGTCATCTTTGAACCAAATCAATCACCAAAAGAACATCAATTCTTCGTATCCGATCGAAATGAAGTGGTTAGTAGTAGTACAAAGCCAGAGCTTTTGTCAAATCCCAATTCAAGTCCTAACTCTGCTTCATCAAGTGAAGCAAGTGGATACATTGAGAACATTGATAGATTCAAAGATTTCAATCCAGACAACATGAAAGTCCTTTGTAAGGCATTGGAGAAGAAAGTACCATGGCAAAAAGACATCATTCATGATATAGTAAATACAATTCTTGAATGTAGGTCCAAAAAGAAAGAATCTTGGTTGTTCTTTTTAGGTAGTGACTCTGAAGGGAAGGAGAAGATTTCAAGAGAGTTAGCAAAAATCGCGTTTGGTGAAGATCATAACGTTGTTACCATTGGAATCAGTAGCTTTTCATCATCGTTGAAATCCGATGCAACTGATCTTAACAATCAAGAAGTGATTAGTAACAAGAAAAGATCAAGAAATGAACATGGTAGGACTTATCTTGAAAGATTTGTTGATGCAATTCAAGAAAATCCAAACAGAGTTTTCGTCATGGAAGATATTGATCAAGTTGATACCTTTTCACTAAAGGGTATCAAGAAATCAATAGAAACAGGAAGATTAACACTTTCTGATGGTGATTTAGTGTCTCTTAAAGATGCAATAATCATTTTCAACTCTGAGAGGTTAAGTTCAAAGAAATGTGATGATGATGATGATCAAGATTCTAAGGAGAAAAATCAAGAAAATATTGGAGATGATGAAAGTACATTGGATTTGAATGTTGCAAGTCATGAGGAATTAGCAAATGGAGATGAAAATTTAGTTGGTATTTGGGAAGTAGTGGACAAACAAGTCATGTTCAAGATTCAAGTCTTGTAGTTTTTGTGTTTGTTTGTTTGTTTGTTTGTTTGTTGTTGTTGTTAATTACCTAAGTTGTTTAGTTTTAGTGTAAGTTTTTTAATTTTTCAATATGATGTTAAAATACTGGGGAGGGGTAAACATGAGTTTTAACTGAAGAAGAAATAGGTCCCTTAGATTATAATTAGATTAAATGGAGAGTTTGATCGATAATGTAGGATTTTATGTACATGTAACACCTCTTTGATCTTTTGTAATACTATTATATATTAATGCTAAACTTTAGCTTTTCATATATATATTTTTCTCTTTTTCTTTTTCTTCTTCCTTCATTTCAATTGTGAACAAATTAAAATCTACGTATGGGTTCTTTCTCTATTAAGATCAAGTCCGAGCGTGAATATATATACTGATCTGATCTGACTCTAGTGGATTCTCATCAAGAAGTCAATTCTTCTTAATCGACTAAAGCTCTTTATAATAACAAGTTTTATTCTAAATATAAAATATTATATATGTAGACTATAACTATATAGGGCTAAGCTCTGGTCTCGAGGACTCAGATCACTAATCCGAGTCCTTGAGAGCTTAGACGTCAACGGGCTCCTCATGTCTTTCTCTCTTGATGGTATTCAATTAGAATGGTTGTTGGTTTGCTCCTAGTTCAAGCTCTAAAAAAGTCGAGGATTCACTCACATTACAAAAATTAACTACGAATAACTATTCGTAAAAAGTGAAACTATCCGAAAAATAAATCATACAACATGTATATTAAATTCAACTAAAAATGGAAGCGAGTTATTATATATAATAGTAATATTTAAGAACATTTCTTAATATATAAATAGGCAATATTACAAAAGAAGTTGATTATTCCATATTAGAATGGAATCGTAAAGATTAAGCGAGAATTTAAAATTTATGAAATCTAGATTTAATTAAAATTACGACTCCAAGAGTTCATCAAATATTTGTTACTGAGTCATAAAATGGAGTATTAAAGTTTTAAGGATGCCATGCAAAAGAGACAAAAATGAAAACCTAATTAAGGACCAGCAATTCCATGCACGTCCAAGGAATATATATATATATATATATATATATATATATATATATATATATATATATATATGATATCATCTTCCCAATTTTTTTGTAGGAAAATATTTTTTTAATATTCGATCAGTTGAAAATTTTGATTGTTTTTTTCTAAAATAAGAAAAATGATTTTCTTAGTGTATACAACTAGCTAAGTTTCACATCGGATATATCGATCGTGTCCGTCCTTCTCACCCTTTGACACACTTCATCTGTTTCTGCTATCCACACTCCACCTCCTATATTATTTATCTAATTTACAAATGCAAAAAAAATAAGTAATAAATTCCTGAAAATGCAAAAAAAAAATATTTTTTTTCGTATCGAACACGTACAAGTTCATCATTTCAAGCCTTTTTTTCTTGCAAGCATAGGAGTTATCTACTCTATCCTTGGGCATATTTAATTAACCAATTCCTTTTTGTTTTCAAGCCTTGCAATATAATTCAAAAGATAATTTTTTTTTCTCCCTTTTTCCTATTAAATATCTTTATCTCTATTATAGATCATTATTGAATGATGGAAATTAAAGCATATGAATTTAAAAATAGATCTATGTATGTGATTCATAACGTAAGAGCGCGGCTATGCCAAATTAAAGTGACTTTTTTTTTTATGGAGTAAAAGAACTTAAAAAATATACTAAGAAAAAGAGGGCATATATTAATACTTTTGACTATTTTTTAAAAGTTTATCAATTATTCGTTAGATCGATGTATTTGCTTTTTATCTTGTTATTTAACTGACATCTTTTCTTGTCATCCTCGTTCAATAACTTTTCTTTTGAGTTGAGGAATTATCAGAAATATTTAATCTCTCTACCCTAGCATTATCAAATTTTATTCCCTACATTATCATATAATTAGTTAATTAGTATATATATACATTAAAAAAACTTGATATATCAATGGGCAAATCCAAAAGTTGAACATAGAAGTAATTAACTTTGATATCAACAAATTAAACTTTGAGAATATAACCACTAATATCTTAATTATGTGGTAATTAATTTGTTTCTTCATGGAGAAGGTGTAGAACAATATAATCTTCTTTTTTCTTAAAAACATAAAATTAACACACTTGCTTATCCCAATGTCTCTTTTATTTTATTTTTTACCTACTAGAAACTCCTTTTGTGTTTTAGTGTTGGAATAAAATCCCCTTTTTTCTTTTTTCCCTTTTTCTTTTTTTTTTTATGAAAAAAATAAATAAATCAAGTTTCAAGTGAGATTTTTCTTTTTCATTTTTTCTCATCTTTATTTTACTTTTTTTCTTAGCATTATCCCTTACCAGTTGAACTGGTCAAGAAGTGATAAAAGTACACTGGCTATAAAATTCTGCTTCTTTTCTTTGCAGTTTAGTTATAGCTTTTTGAATTTATTCTTTTTCCATTCTTTTTTTTTTCAATTTTATTCCGCTATATATTATAGATGGATGAGAGTTTTTTAAACTTTAATCAGAAGTTTCGATTTTTTTTTTTATAAATGGGATGAGATTACAATGTAGGGGTCGATAAGATACTAAAAGTTTAGATAGTCAAATAACAATGATCAACATTTCTCGAATCCTCAAATTCAAACTATGAAAATAGAAAAAATGTTTCCCTCTTTATGGATCCTATTGTACACAACACTAATATTAATTAGTCTGGTCAATGAATTTCGAATACTGAAATTATTTAAAAGTTTTCGAATTTAAAATTTATTTGATTAATTTTTAATGTAACTCACGTTGTCTTAGATGTTCATTGGAGTCTGATATAATCAAATTCACAATTACAGCATCATATCTAGATTCGTACCTCAAATCTCTGATTAAAAGCCTATCATAACCTTTAGATGAAGACGATTAGCTAATTGAATTTTTTTTTTCATAACTAGAACCAATATGAACATAAATATGTAATTAATTTTTTTTTTAATTCTTTTACTTGGAGATTTGTCTTCACTAAGGACAAAGAAGATGATCATTACATCATGAGACAAATTAGAAAGAAACTGGTCCTTGTTTATTATATTCCTTACAACAAAGAGACAACAAATTATTTTTTTCCATATAAATGTTTTAATTTTTTCAAACAATATTATGTCTAATCAAAGATTATAAGGACTTGATCAGTCAGCTCTGGAAAAATTCTTTTTTAAACTTTTGATCCTTTCATATTTGATCCATTTAATAAGATTACAATGAGTTGTCATAATTTTATTGGTGGATCCAAACTTTTAGGTCCAATAAAAAGATTAATAAGCTTTTTAGGAAATAATAATATTATAGTATTGTTGTAGTTAGTGGAAGTCCATGTCAATTTGACATTACTTTATAATAATATAACCTCGAGCTTTGTTCCCATTATATACTTATATGGAATGAACTATTATATATAGAGAGATTTGACAAAAAAAGTCACACATCATTATCTATTTATGATAAAGAAAAATAATATTTTCAAAAAAAGAATTTGTTAAAGTATATCTTGTAGGATATTGCATAGCTACATTTACTTATTCACATATTTGAAAATTTTATTTATTACCATAATTTAAAAAATCACTAATTTGGTTGAATCGATAAGAAAATAAATAATGTTATTATTTCCTTCATCCGGTATTGTTAGTCATGGTTTTTATTTTTAGAGTCAAATTATAAAAATTTGACTAATATTTTGAGATATAATTTTTAATCATATTAATATGAAAAAAATGCAATTTATAGTACTTTTCATGTAATTTTAGAATATCTATTTTTTTTTTGTTTAAAATATCGAATTATGTGATCTAATTTAACTTTGAAAATTAGTCAAATTGACTTTTGAAAAATGTAACATGACGAATAATATCAGACGAAGGGAGTAATAATTTTAGACAGATTGATTAAAAAGTTTCTTAATATTTAAGTGAAAATCTATGTCTGATCATGATTTTGAAAAAAAATAAACTGGTTCAATAAAAAATGAGTGTAACATCATATTTTATAAATATTTATTTTTATAATAATTGGCAATGAAAAAAAATATTTTTTCTAATAATGCACAAAGATAGAGTAAAGGTTGCAAATGCATGGATACCCCTCCTTTGTTTTATTTTTTGTGATTATAATTTATTATAGCACAATATTTAAAATGATATAAAGGATTAAATGATTATAATGACTGTGTAATTATAAAAATTTCTCATTGAGAATAAAATTGGTTTTAAATAACAAATTGCACCGTCATTTTAGAACGAATTAATAAAAAAATAATATCATATAAATTAAAATAAAAATTGCATTATTATTAAGAAAAACATGTTTCTAATTGATATATAAAGAGAATAATCACCGGCCATGAGCCAAAAGTCTGGAAATAATAATAATTTAGTTGAAGAATTTTCAAAAAGTCAAAAATATTATTTAATTTTATATTGATCAATCAACTACAACTTGAGTACTAATTCAAATTAATAATTATACAAAAGAAACAATTATTCTAACGGATTATACGTAGCTTCAAGTGATAATAAAAGTGAGGGACACAAATAATTAAAAAGAAAATTTTGTAAAAAGTTTCCTTTCCCTAATGAATAATACCCAATAATATCCAATAAAAATTGAAATTATTATGTATCCTTAAAATTAATTAAATTTTATGAGAAAAACGCACATAGTAATAAAAATAATACATCGTCGATATTTATCATTCTCGCTCCAGAACCAAAACAAACATACTAGCTCATATTTTGTTGCTTCTTATAGAACATAACTAAAACAATTACTACAAATTTATGTGTTCATTTTAGTTTTGTGTACATTATGAAATCCTTTAACTATTTTTTTTTTGTGATCATATAGTCATGGACTTCAATTACTCAAAAAAAAATGTATATAAATATATTCAGTATACTCTTACAAAGTAGACTAAAGTATATGCTGACTTTATTCTTACCCTTTATATAGAGTCAAGAAGTATAAAGACCTTGTTTTTAATAGTTTCTCGAGAAAATTTTTATAATTACATATATTTTACAAAAAAAAAATAGAGATAACAATATTAAACGTTAATATAATTTCAAGATCATGTCAATACATTTATTATTTACATAATAATATATTATATAAAAAAGTTAAGATGATTATATTAATTGAATTTATATTAAAAAGGAGAAAAAAAAGTTTGAAAATTGAAAGTTTAAATTCAAAAATATGGTCCGACATAGAGAGACCTTTTGTTTCTTGATTTAGGAGCCTCAAAATAATTAAATTGCTAACCATAAAAATAATATTAAAAAAAAGTTGCTAACTATTGTTGACTGACAAAAATAAATAAATGCAAATTTCAAACTTACAATCTTTATCTATAAATAGTAGTGTTTTCTTTATGTTTCAACTCAATTTTGTGCTGAATAATTAACAAATTGAATGAATATCTCATGTACAAAATTTACTGATTCGATTAGTTCAAATTTAGTGTTATATACTATTCATTAAAATCAAAAGCACTGCTTAATTAACGAAATTAGAAAATGATGCGAATATAAGATTTTAAATTAAGATTAAAGTGATATCTCGACGAAACCTCAAGATAAGGGTAAATAAATTTTATCCATTTCGATCATTCCTGATGCTAACTAACACAACTCAAATTGAAGTCCAAAAATAAATAAAAAACTTAATTAATTTGTATTCGTATTGAGTAGGATCCAGGACATTCGATATCACTCCAATACACAATACATTCATTTTCAGAAGTAAAAGAATTCATTCATTTCACCATAATCCTATTACAAACACTAAATTTCATGCTTATAACATGAAAAAAAATACAAATATATTGTTTTCTATTTTATTTTGAAGTACCCCCATCCACCCACCACCACCAAGCCACATTGTACTAAAAATTGTCAAAAGAAAGATACACCCAATTAATTAGCTGCACAAAATCCACCATTGAATTATTAATACACATTATAAAATCATGATTGACAAAATAATATTATATAATCCTCATAAGTCATAATTATAATTCTGTTAGCAATCTGATCTGTATATTAATAATAATTATGTTTGTTTCTCTTTAACCAATGATTGAACTAACAAAAAAAAAATATGTAGCTCTAAAGGCAAGCCACCAATTATAAATTTCTCAACATGATCAAGAAATGATTACTATTTAGAAGAAAAAGTAAAGGGTATAAGCACTAATTGTCCCCTTTTTTTTTTTGGAATTTATTAATATGGCCATAAGGTTAATAACATATTGTATAAAATTTGTATACACTTTTGAAAGGCAATGTAACTTTTATCTTTCAATATTGCCAGTAGTACAGTCTTACCAAAGACCAAGACAAGCTTCCACACTTAGAAACTTTTTTTTTTTTTTTTTGAGTTTTAAAGGGAAGAATATATGGGAAGTGGGATAAGGTGGGTGGATAGTGGGACATAATATATATATATATATATATATATATATATATATATATATATATATATCCAAAAGGGAAATTTCCAATTTTAGTCCTTGAAATATTGAAAAATTCTTATTTTGATCTTTGTAATATATAATTAAACAAAATTAATTAACCTTAGATTAGTTGATATGTGTCCTTTTGATCATATTGCTTATGAGTTTTTCACCAATGTATATAGATTGATAATTCTTAAACCATTTTGTTATCATATTCATGTGTGGTGTTAAGGTTTTGTAGTGTTACTTTAGTATTTGAAGATAATATGATTTTTGAAATGTCGTTTGAACCAAAGTCACAAAGCTATTAAGGTTAATGTGTATAATTGAAGTAGGTGGTGTACAACACTCAAAAGTGTGACCTGATAGTGAACAAAGAGAGCTGAGAATCACGAGATCTCATGTTCAATTTTTAACAGAGATAAATGTATATAGATGATTTTCTTTTCGCATGTCCAAACATTGTATAATTGAGATTCACTTAAGAGTCTCAAAATATAATGAATTAAGTAAATTCACGAAGAAACCAAAAGGGTGTCAATATACAATGTGTATACATAAGAAAAATATTGTTACCTAGCTACACAATGTAATTTTTTCGACGAAGGGATGACATTAAAAGTACATCTGGTTCCCACACTTAATACTTGTGCTAATGAGAGGTGATAGATACCTCATAAAACTAATCGAGATATGCGTAATCTCACCTAGACACCACAAATCTTGTCGAAAGATAATACTAAGAAGTTGATATATTTTATACCGTTAACTTACATATGGACTCTTGATGACACATTCGAGGTAGAAACATTTTATCATGTATTTAAATGCTCAATTAGAATAGGCTATAATTCGACTACACATATCTAAATGAAATATATTGACAAACTTAACGAACTATCAATGCATTTCAACCAAAATTGAAGGATGAAACATGCAATTATTCCAATCCAAAATATTTTTGAAATATTTGAGGGAAAAAAAAAAGATCTAATTAATGTAATGGAGACAAAGTTTCCACAGCATGCTCCTTTGCAGACTTTTTCTTTAATTAAAGAGAAAAGATAGAGAAATTGCTTCTTTTACATAATATAGTCACAATCAACATAAAGCTTTTATCTCTCTTTCTTTTGCTATTTTATACTACATTTTTTTTTTATGTGCATGAAAGTAAGCAAATTAATAAAACTCTCTTCTTGGATCTGCTGCCAAACAAAACAATGAATGATATGTAGAATCTTTGCTTTGCTTTTTTTTTGTTTGCTTTTTTTAAAACTTTATATTAGTAATTTGTTTCAACTTTTGATCATTCTCATCTCTCTCTTATGATGAAAGCCTTGGATCCCTCAATAATCATAAGATCATTCAAATAATTGTATGAATAAATGTTTTTGGATTCAGAGAGACAGGCTATAAAGATACACAAAGAGAGAGGCACACATCTTGTTGTTTTTTGATATTTATGTATGTGGGGTTCTTTTCAAAATATATACACTGCTTCATGAGGATCTTGACCTAGTCAAAAAGGCATATATACATATATATGTGCCCTCAAACATTAAAGTTAACAAGAATATATTGTTCAATTTTTTGAGTATAAGATATACACTTTATTTTTTAAGTATATCAGAAATAGTTTCTTTTATTCGTAAAAAGTAGATATAATGTCTACGTACATCTACATTGTCTATGTATGTATTGAGTTTTGTAACAAAATGAAGAATTTTTCGATAGTTATTTAGTGGCAATAATATAATCGTTGCTATATTATGTTTTGTAGGAATAATATAATATAAGTATATATAATCAACACTATATAAATAAATACTGTTAAAGGCGACTTTAGATGCAACGATAATAACTTGATCGCCATTGAATATTTTTGTGACAATCAATATTGCCATTAAATATATTTTTTGTTGTAGTGTATTATTGAAGACTGTGTTTTTACAACCCCATAAAAAATAAAGGTAAAATTTCACTTGTCCGACTACACTAAATATAGAGAGCAAAAATTACTTTTTTCATTATTTTTTTTATTTATTATATTAAAAATATATTTTCACATTTACTTGTGATTTTAGCATATCCCCCTCCATATATATTTTATCCTAAACATTCATTACTCATTGGTTATTCACCTGCCCCATTTTTTCTCCCTCTATCTCAACTAAACTAAAATAAAATCATCACTTATACCCCAAAATCATTTTTCACTTGTGACTAAACATTAATAAAGTAGGTATTATGGCAAAATATGCATATCAATTATTCTTTATGTTCAAATTTATGTGATATCTTTCGACCATTAATTATTGTGAATTATAATATTTTTTATATAATTTCTAAATTTTAAATAATTAAAAAAAATTATAATTTCAATTAAAATTAAATTATTTAATTTTCGAAATTAAAATTGTGCCCTATATATTGAGATATAAGAAATATTATTTATAAAAAAATGTGTAAAATTCAAACTGAATTAGTAAAAGTCATGAATGGAGGGAGTATTTATACATCATTATTAATGTAATATAAATTTATTTTTTTTAACATCATCAATACATAGATATTACATCATATTATTTCAATAATTTTCTTGTCATTGTACATTTTTTAAACACCCCCCCCCCCCTCCATCTTTCTTGAGAAACAAATTAAAGAGAAGCATTGGCATGTGCAAAGCATGACCTAGAACTTAGGAACTGATTATATCTTAATTAGCAAATCCTAACAAAGATTTAAACTCAAAATTAGGGTGTAATATCCCATGCAAATCCTACAACTAAATCTCTCTTTAACTCATGCTTGAGTCTTTCCATACTACAAATTATTTTTTAATCCTTCAACATTAATTGTGTCATGACTAATATATATCGAAACTAAACTTCTTTTTCTACCCGTGGTGAATTGAGAAAATCTAGATTTTATTTTCATATATATTCTTCTGTTTCAATTGATATGACATACTTTCTCGTATAATCCGTATCATGAAAAATGTTGCCATTTAAAAAAAATCAAAAATAACTTTAATTTATTTTTTATATTTAACGAAATAATTTATAGTCACATAAGTATCTAAGATCTATTTTAAATATAAAAATTCAAAAATCTTCAGTTCCAGCTTTTAAAAACTATAAGTCTAATTAAATAAAATCACATAAATTGAGAATAAATAAACAAGAGCGAAATAGAAAAGAGGGTTTTGAATGTTCTAGTAATTACCACATAAATTGAATATGATAAATTTAGCTTATGAAAATAAACTTGTCTAACTCATTCAGGCTTGAGATTTTTTTATAAATCCATTTATATATTATATAAATTTATTAATAACTAGATATATATATATATATATAGCTTATATTGATATATTTTTTTTATTTGTTATGTTATAACTTATATATAATCATAAAAATTTAAAAAATAATAGTTTTATTACGTACAAAAACTTGTAACAGCACAAACAAAGCAATGTAAAACTTAATAAGATTCTCTTTTTTATCTCATTTCATCTCAACTAAATTTTTGGCGAGTCAATAACTTGCTTATTTATTAACTCAATTTATTTTAATCTGTTCAAATTCAATTTTATCCGCGTATTTTCACCAATCATTTATGATTACAATGCCATTGACAAGATTGTGGCTTTAGTATGACACAAAACATCCGTACCATTATTAGTACAATAGAAAGCTTAATATCGAACATAAACAGTGTACTCACATATGACATATATATGAAGCGACGCATCACGCATGCCTGACAACTAAACTGAACACACCACTATAACTCGGTACAAATACGTCGTGACAGAATTAAAATTTTTAATAAGTTCACGAAAAAGTCGAGATCGAGATGTTAATAATGTATATGTAGAGAAAATATATATTTTCATCTAACTACATGACGTAAGTTCTATAGAAAGGTATGAAATATATGTTACTGATGATTCATATTATTCTACTTTAAATTTACAAGATTGAAGGTAAAAAATATTTAAGCTCCAAATTTGAAATATTTTTTTATGAAGTTTGACATGAGAATTTAAAACTAATCAATATCATGTATATAAAAATTGAAGTCAGACCAATTAACATATATTATTGTCCTACAAATTTCTTTGTATTTTTTTTTTAAAAAAAATGTTTGATGATAAATAGGCTTGTTGTGTTTTGCCCTTATATGGGCTCTTTTTTTTTTTTTTTTTAAATAGAGATAAGCAGGCTTGATAGGGCCAAGTCATTTGGGCTCTATTAGAGAATGTTTTGGGTCAAATGGCATAAGGTTGGACTTTAAAAAAAAAATAAAATTACACGAATTGGTATATTTTAATAAATAATTATTGATTTTAGTAATATTTTTTATTTATTATTATTTATAATAATACTATTTTAAATTTGCAATATGTATTAAAAGTGAATTATGTATGCAATATATATGAATTATAATTATTTTTTAAAATATATTATGTTTGTTTTAAAATATATTATGTTTTTTAACGATTCTTCATTTTCATAACCAAAGTTTACGCTTATAAACAAATGTATACTAGTTAATTACTTAACATAGTTATAGTTTGACTCAATTACAATTCACGACATACTTTTAACTATAATTACGCAGCTTAACTTTTTAGTTTTGTAAAATTCGCATGTTTGTATAATTCATAATTTTTATATAATATAATTCGTATAACTGGTTATATTTCTGATGTTTTGTATTGTATAAATTTTTTATTTCAAATTTATACAAAAATAACTTAATTATACAAAACTACATAAGGCACTTGCCTTAGGCCTCCAATTTTTACCAACAAAAAATTATGTGTTATTTTTTTTAAAAAAATAATTATTTATAATAAAGAGTATATAGTATATATTTTTATTACATTCCTTTGCTAACATTTATTTATTTTTTATAACTCATCTTGCTTCAAATTTATCAATTGTTACTTATATAATTTTGAGTGATTGCTTCAATAAAAAAAGTATTTTCAATGTTAAATTGATAAAATCTTACCTAAAATTAAATTTTAAATAAAAAGATGAACTCAAAAAAATTATCTATAATAAAATAAAGTAGTAATTTCTATTTAGATAGTTTAGAAAAATAAATATGTATGTAATTTATTAGGCGTCAATTGAAATTTCGCTTTAGGCTCTCAATTACGTTGAGCCGCCCCTGATAAACTATATATAGCTATTTGCAAAAGTTACTCGTTAGTTAATTAGTATCCATGCCCTTCTTAATATTAATTGTTTCATATTATTAAAAAGATAGTCGCAAAGTGTGTTTGTTCAATCGAGTTGTAGTGTAAGTTTGGGATATTTTATTTGTAATTGTCAGCTTTCTTCAACTGCACAAAAATCGTTAGAAATTAGAATAACTTGTAAGAATTGTACCTTGCCATTCAATTCTTGACATTTGACGAGATTACTCATTCACTCTATAAAACGGAGGATTAAATAAGTGACTTTACTTCAACATTATACACACACAATCATATATAAATATTATACACTTAAAGATAGTGCACTTAGTAATACTGGCTATTTAGTATTAAAAACTAATTGAAACACTGCAATATGATTTACATGGATGGATCTTTTCCAGACCCCATTAGAGCATGTGTTAAAATCATCGAAGCTCTTCGAGATACCTCAATCATACGTCCAACGAGTGGTACCTTCACTCTCTCCCTATTCCGTAAAGGTTTCTTATCCCAGCTGCAAACATTGTTCGCAAAACATTCAAAAAAAACAGGAATTGTTAATTAAACAACCAAATATGATATTGTAGATATAGAATATACAAGTGAGGCTGTGAAACACCTCCAACTCTATATTGGTCGAAGGTTCAAGTCATGTTGTAGCAGCTTAGCAAGCATTGTTCGTTTTTCCTAAACGAAACCCCTTTTGTTATGTGATGAGTACACAAAATATTATATAACAAAACATCTTTTGTAATATTATTTGTTGTCAATTAAAATCTGAAGCCATCAACCTTAATGTCAGAGTCCTAAAGCAGAGAATAAACAAAGCGAAAAGAAGATGCAATAGGATGGAGGTATCTTAAACAGAAACTGGCGTGTATCTAGAGTAACGGATTACTAGCAACAGTCGAAAGTCTCGTTGCCACAGACCATCTATAGCAACAATTATTCTTTTCAAGGTCACATATAATCTCATGGAATTACAGACTGCATTTTATCAAAATCTGTTCTGTTTATCACCTTGCCACGTATGACTCTAAAGAAGTTCTCCAACCGAATCAACGCTATAGAAACTTTTCTAACAGCAACTTGGAGCAGGTAATGCATTATGAAATGAGCATCATGACTCTTGTAACCTGATATTTTCATCTCATCCACTTTCACACATCTTGATATATTTGAAACACAACCTTCTGGTAATTTGGCATTTTTAAGGACAGTGCAAAACAACATCTTCTCTTCTGCTTTCATGGAGAAACAAGCTTTAGCTAAATGAACTTTTCCATTATCATCCTTTACTGGTTGAAGCTCCTTCCGTATCCCCATTTCTTGCAAGTCATAGCGAGAATTAATATGGTCTTTTGACTTTCCAGTTACATCCAACAAGGAGTAGGTTTTGCTTCTTGTGGAGAGAGAGTATTTAACTAATAAGAAGTGGATTTGGCTTCTTGTAAGTTAAAGAATTCTGATTAGAGTTAATCGACAATTGTATTTGAGTTGAAGACTTAATAAAACAAAGTTGTGTTTTTCCTTCCTTGAGAGAGGAAGGTTTTAGTTAAAAGTATATTGCTTTATTTAATTCTTGTTTTAGGCAAAATTATCAAGAACCTGGTTTTTGATCTAGGGGTAAGGTTTCTTCAAAACTATCATGCAGATTAAAGATTTTATTCTTAGAAATCTTTTGTCCGATTCAAAAACAAAAGATTTTTCAATTGATAAGAACTATCATGTAGATTGAAGAATGGAAACTCATCTTTCATAACATTAACTCTTCCTAAACTGAAAATTTCCATCTAAACATTTTTGCAGAGATTTCTGAATCTTCACCAAAATCGAAATACACACTCTAATGCACAAAAAGATGACATTATATACATAAACTCTAGCAAAAACTACTTTAAAGAAACCCATTAGTCAAGAACCCTAGCTTCTAATAAATTTCTAACTTTGAAGAAGGTGAAACCCAACATACCTGTAGTTGCAGAAACGTACAACTCACGAAGAAGAAGACTCAGAAGTTGCAGATTCCTACAAGGAAAAGCAAAGAAAAATGGTTAGAGTCATGGATGAGCTTTCGTTTTTCAGAGAGAAGAGAGAGGAGTCTGATACTTACGAGGAATGTTCTAAACTGTGAAGAAAAATATCGACCTAATTAATGTGATATATTTACCTTTTATTTTAATTGAATACCGTTGCGGATGAATATCTATTGCAACACATATTTAATTGTTGCTACATGCATGTTTTCTAGAAGTTTGTTTTAGCAGGTGAAAACAAAATAAAAGAAAATAATAATGAAGGATGGAAATGAAGATACCTTTGAAGTAATTCGAAGTTGAAGCTCATAATTTCCTAAGCTTTGTTGCTCTTGTTGAATTCTCTTTGCACTATTCTCTACCGAAGAGCTGCAATCGTCTATTTTGATCAATTTTAGTGTCATTATATCTCCAATACTCTCCGGAATCTCGTCCAGTTTATTAAACCCATAAAGTATTAGTTTCTCAAGCATCGGAAAATTATCACTAGCAGCTGCTTCCCACCTTTCCAAATCTGCTTCACCAATTAACAGATATTTTAATTTGCTAAACACAACATCTTCATCTAGTTTCCAATCTGTACCAGAAAATGCATACTCCCCTTCGATCACCTCAAGATTAGGTAAATAAGCCAGCAAATTCACAACTTCCCATGGTATATAAGTACCTAATAATTTCAATTTCTTGATATTAGGACTTAATTTCTTGATTTTACAATACAAAATATCTCCACAGAAAATGTTGACGTTCATTCTCTCTAGCTGTATGACTAGCTTCTCCAGCTCCTCTAGAAGAATAAGAGAATCAAGAATCGCAGACCAGTCAGGATGCTCAGATTCATCTAAAAACTTTAACGTTTTTAGATTGGGAGTTCTTTTTATGATTTCCTCAAAAAAATGAGAGTTATAGAGATAAAGATTTTGCAAGTTATTGAGAAACAAAGGATTTTCTGCCTCAAGAGGATTAGATATATATCGTGGCGAATCAATATCCACATGTCTTAGCTCTGACATTCTCCAGATATCGAGTGGCTGCTCTGACTTTGTTGGTCTGTTGGCACCAATATTTTTGTGAAGAATTATGGTCTGTAGATTTCTCAATTTATCTAGTGAAAGACCTTCCTCAATTCCTGCAGCAACATATCTCAAATGTACAAGCTCAGGTATTACACTAGAGAAATCGTACCAAACTGTAAGTACATCCAACACCTTAAGCAACTTGAACGCGGAAAAAATGGAATAAATCCCTTCTGGAAAATCGTCGTACTGAAAATATTGCATTGAAATGAAGGTACGAGCTATACTTGTTATACCATTGCTATGCATTGGTGGATAAACTTGCTTCTCTTCAAGTTTAGACAGAAGGATCACTCGCCGTTGATCATCTATGGCTTCTAATAAGAACATGGGAACATTCCCATTCATGATATGCACAACATTTTCAGTATGAGTTTCACTTAGGCATAGTTGGCGAAGAAGATCATGAATTTTGAAAGTTTTCATCCTTCCATTAGTTGTTAAGCTATCCATCAAAATTAGACTTCTATCAATTAGCTCTTGTACATATTCCTCTGCCACCACTTCTAACCTTTTATTGTTTCTTGCCTTTACGAATTGCTCAGCAATCCATAGCCTAATCAACTGGGAAACATTGATCTCTCTGTCTTCTGGAAAACCTCCAACATAGAGAAAACAAGCCTTCAAATATTGGGGCAAGTAATTGTAGCTCAGAGACAGTATTGATTGGCACCGTTCAGATACCGTACCAAAGAATGAGCTCAGATTTTCCTCAACGTTCTTCCAATTGTCATGCGTTAAGTCCATTTTTCCAAGAAGTCCGGCAACCACAACAATCGAAAGAGGTAATCCTTGACATTGTTGTACAATATGCTTTCCTATTTCTACAAGTAAAGGAGGACACTGGTCTTTCTTGAATAATTTTTCGGTGAATAGATTCCAACTATCTTCTAGACTTAGAAAAGACTTACTATGAGGTGGAAAATCAGGGCAGTTGACATAATCAGCAACATACTTGAGCCGAGTAGTTAATAGAATTCGGCTTTTATTGTCATCGTTTGGAAATATTCTTTGCATTTGGTCCCATGCCTCAGTACTCCAAATATCATCTATGACAATTAGGAATCTCCTACCCTTCAGACCTCTATACACAATCTCCATTAGTTCATCGTTGCTCATTTCTTGACTGCCTTTGGTAGTAATTGAAGAGACAACTTCAAGAAGCATTTGCCTCTCATTGTATTCTTGGGAGATTGTGACCCATGCGAGTTTATCAAATCGAGAGCGAATACATGAATCATCATAAACTTTTCTGGCAAGAGTTGTCTTACCTATACCTCCCATCCCCAAAATTGGTATGACAATTAACTCGTCTGTTTGGGCAGTGAGGCGATCAAGTATGATGTTGAAGTCATCCTTCATCCCAACAACAGTATTTTCCACAATTGTACTTTTTTGATCTGGTGAGAAGGGAGTTGTCGCTAATTCTGCAGATTTGGTTCCGTGCTTGTTAAACTCAACCACCGTCACCTCTTTCCTGAGAGAATCAACATCTTTTTCCACTTTTACCAATTCTTCCTCGAAGAATTTAGCAGCCCCTTCTCTACTCTCTGTGCTATCTGCTAGAATGATGCTTCTTAAGCTTGAATCAACTTTATCCTCTGCTTTGTACACTACATCTCTGATCCTCTTTTCTACAACCTTGGAATTGAAACTCAACAAATTAATTATTATTTTTAAAAAGTATATAATTAAGATCAGTACGATTTTGATAACTATACATACCTTAAGAGTTTCAATATCCTTTGTGGTAGTGTCATCAAGGAAATCTTGCAGAGCAGAAAGATTTTGATTGAGATTTTCGACATGTTGTTGTGTAGAGCATGGACAAACGAAAGATTGATTTGGTTTGAATAGTTGTTCCAATGTATACATAAGCGAAGAGATAGCAGCATAAGCCATTTCTCTTTGTTTGTTTGGAATGAGTAAAAGATTTAATGTCTCTCTCCTTTGTTATTATGAAGCTAAGAGATTTTGTCCACACAATTTACCTTTTTCTTAATGGGGGACAAAGGCATAGGATACTCACCCTTTGAATAACTCATAGGACACCCTTTAAAGTGAAACCAGTAAGGATTCTTATTAACATATCAAAAAAGTGTTAAAATTCTTTTGGACTATAGTTGC
Source organism: Solanum lycopersicum (assembly GCF_036512215.1). NCBI lineage: Eukaryota > Viridiplantae > Streptophyta > Magnoliopsida > Solanales > Solanaceae > Solanum > Solanum lycopersicum. The sequence continues at coordinate 1,831,896 of NC_090810.1, read as the reverse complement.
TTCTTTTTCTCCATACCATTGGACTCTTTTAAGTCCAAAAGTCCATATACCTGTATTGATGCGAAATCAAGTTGTTTATTTTCTGCAGAAGTTGTTGATCTTTGTCGTATAAGATTGTTTCTTTTTCGACTTCTTGGATCTAAGGTTTATCAAGAGAGTATTCTCGGATTTTGGTGAAGAAATGCTCAAAAATAGTCCGTTTCATATTCGACAAGTTTGTAATGACAATGGGAATTTACCCAAGTGTGTAACTGATAAATATTGCATATGACAATTTGACTCAGCTAGAAGAAAACTAAGTGAAACTCTTAAAGCCAGTGCACTGCACTTTTACATGGAGGGATCTTTTCCAAACCCCATCAGAGCATGTGTTAAAAGCATCGAAGCTCTTCGAGATACCTCAGTCACGCGTCCAACGAGTGGTACATTCACTGTACTTTAGTATTTGATAATGTCAACTTCTTGAAAGAGCTTCCTCAATTCCTGCAGCGACATATCTCAAATGTACAAGCTCATGTATTACACAAGAGAAACCCGTTAGGATAACTCGTAAGAATTGTACCTTGCCATTCAATTCTTGACGTTTGACAAGATTACTCTATCACTCTATAAACGGAGGATCAATCATCACCAGCTTCCTTCAAGTACCTTCTGTTTCTTCATCTTTCCAAAACAAATTGAGAAATACACCACAAATTAACAAAATGTGTTGATGACAAGTTTATATATATGCATAGTCCAACAAAGTGTTGTTTAAATTTGTAATTTCAATTAAACCACGCTACACTCCAAATGATCACAAATTTAAAATAAAACCTCTAAACACAAGTGATCTGATTCAAAGATGGAATTTTAACATACCTTATTACGAGAGATTTTAACTTGAAGTTCATAATTTCTCAAGCTTTGTTGGATTTTCTTTGCACTTGTCTCTACACCAGAGCCGCACCATGATATTCCGATGGATTTTAGTGTCATTATATCTCCAATACTCTCCGGAATCTCCATCAAATTATACAAACGATCCAGTATTAGTTGCTCAAGCAAAATGCTAGGTAACAACACAATTGAGAAAATATTGTGAGCAAAACTATGATTCTATTTTCATGTTAATAATCGGTCATTACATCAATGAAACTGAAGAAAAATTCAAAAATCAGCAACTTAATTGAACTATAGTGCTCTGTTTTCAACAATTTTTGTGCAGAAAATAGCTTAAACTACAACAAAAAATAGCAGCTATCGAATTACAGCACCAAAACACCCAAAAAATCAGTAGACAACTGCAAAATCAGCACCAAAAGTTATACACTAGACAACAACATCAAACCACCAAAAATCAGCACCAACTTGCTGCATCAAACTACCAAAAATCAGCATCAAACTGCACAAAACACAACTCCAAAAAACATCACCAAACTGCACAAAAGAAGCTCCAAAACGCCACCAAACTGCTGCGCAGACAGCAACACCTAACCACCAAAAATCAGCACAAAAACTAGCATAGAAACTGCACAAAACACAGCTCCAAAAAACATCACCAAGCTAACCTAAACTGCACAAAAACAACACCAAAAAAACACTACAATGATCAGCTAAAGAAAATAACATAAAACAACAACTAATCACATAAAATTATCTCTCAAATATAAATTTGCACCAGAAGTTAAATGTTGCCAAACTACATCAATCGAGAGCACGCCACTTTGTTGAGTTGAAATTAGCTTGACCACTCTCTGGAGATAATGAAGAATTGGAAAAAAGAAAGTGAGGAAACAATCAAGAGGCAGGTAATATAAAAAAAAATGCAAGTAGCAGTAAAAATTCACCTATTATTGGCCAGCTCCAATTAATTTCTCCGAGACTTTTTTTGTCCAACACCAAAATAGTCGAGAAAAGTAGAAAACAAAGCCATTAGACAAATTGTTATTATTAACAGAAATTAAAGAATAAAATTTGGACAAAACTTCAAGGTGTAGTGTGTGAGAAATGTAATAATTTTTTTTATTTAGCAGGTGATATAAAAAATATCAATTAATGATTGACTAATAATTAAAGATGGAATTTTAACATACCTTAGGCTGAATAATTTGAAGTTGAAGCTCATAATTTTCCAAGCTCTCTTGCTCTTGTTGAATTCTTTTAGCACTATTGTCTACACCAGAGCTGCAACAACGTACTTGGATGAGTTTTAGTGTCATTATATCTCCAATACTCTCGGGAATCTCCTCCAGTTCATGAAAATCAATCAGTTTTAGTTGCTCAAGCATCGGAAAATTATCACTACCAGCTGCTAATTCCCACCTTTCCAGATTATAGCAATTACTCAGTAGTAGATATTTTAATTTGTGAAACACAACATCTTCATCAACTTTCCAATCTGTTCCAGCAAATGCACGAAACCCTTTGAACACCTCAAGATTGGGTAAATTAGCCAGAAATTTCACATCTTCCCATGGTATACGAGTACCTATTAGTGTCAACTTCTTAATATTAGGAAGAGAAATATCGCCAGAGATAATCATCGGATCAATGTTTTGTTGTGTATCGATGGTTAGTGTCTCCAGATCCTGTAAAATACTCTGATAATTAAGAATAACAGCCCACTCAGGATGCTTAGATATATCTAAAATCGTTAGCTTTTTCAGATTGGGACTTCTTCTTATGATTTCCGCAATAAAAGGAGAGTTATAGAGACAAAGTGTATGCAAGTTATTCAGTAGGCACAAAGGGTATTCTGCTTTAACAGGATTACACATATACTGTGGCGATCTTAAATCCAAACGTCTTATCTCTGACATTCTCGAGATATCTACTGGCTGCTGCATCGTTTTTCGTCTGGAAAAGTCATATTCTCGAAGAATTAAGGTCTGTAGATTTCTCAATTTGGCTAATGAAAGACCTTCCCCAATTCTTGCAGCAACATATCTCAAATGTACAAGTTGAGGTATTATCCAAAAGAAATCGTATTGAACTGATAATACGTCCAGTACTTTAAGCAACTTCAACTTTGAATACATCCCTTTTGGAAAAGTTTTATCCATTGAAATAAAGGTACGTATTATAGTACCACTGCTATATTGCAGACGATAATCATGCTTCTCTTCAACATTAGACACAAGGATCACTCGACGTTGATCATCTATGGCTTTGAGAGCATCCCCATTCATGAGATGCACAACATTTTCAGTTTGAGCTTCCCTTAGGCACATTTGGCGAAGAAGATCGTGAATTTTGCAACTTTTCATCCTTCCATTAGCCCTTTGTTCACCAGCCAAAATTAGACTTCTATCAATTAACTCTTCTACATACTCCTCCGCCACCACTTCTAATCTTTTATTGCTTCTTGCCTTTACGAATTGCTCAGCAATCCATAGCCAAACTAACTTGGAAACATCAATCTCCATATCTTCAGGAAAACCTCCAACATAGAGGAAACAAGCCTTTAAATATTGGGGCAAATAATTGTAGCTCAGAGAAAGAATTGATTGGCACCGTTCAGACACAGTACCAAAGAACGAGCTCAGATTTTCCTCAACCTTCTTCCAATTATCATGTGTTGGGTCCATTTTTCCAACAAGTCCAGCAACAACAACAACCGAGAGGGGTAATCCTCGACATTGTTTTACAATATGCTTCCCCGTTTTTTCTAAGAGAGGAGGACACGGATTGTTTTTGAATAATTTTTTGGTGAATAGATTCCAACTATCTTCTAGACTTAAGAAAGACTTACTATGAGGCGGAAAACCAGGACAACTGACATAATCAGCAACATACTTGAGCCGAGTGGTTAATAGAATTCGGCTTCTATTGTCATCATTTGGAAATATTCTTTGCATTTGGTCCCATGCCTTAGTACTCCAAATATCATCAATGACAATTAGAAATCTCCTACTCTTCAAACCTCTATACACAATCTCCATTAGTTCATCATTGCTCCTTTCTTGCTTGCTTCCCATAATTGAAGAGACAAGTTCAAGAAGCATTTGTCTCTCATTGTATTCTTCAGATATAGTGACCCATGCTTGTTTATCAAATCGAGAACGAATAGATAAAACATCATAAACTTTTCTGGCAAGAGTTGTCTTACCAATACCGCCCATGCCAAAAATTGGTACAACAGTTAACTCGTGTGTTTGGGAAGTGAGGCGATCAAGTATGGTGTTGAAGTCATCCTCCATCCCAACAATACTATTTTCCTTAATTGTACTTTTTTCCGGTGAGGAGGAAATTGCTGCTAATTCTGCAGATTTGCTTTTTTCATGGTTGTTAAACTCGATCAACATCACCTCTTTTTTGAGAAAATAAACTTGTTCTTCCACTTTCAACAATTCTTCATAAAAGGATCTACAAGCCTTTTCTCTCCTCTTTGCGCGATCAGCTAGAATGATGCTTCTTAGACTTGAATCAACTCCATCTTCTGCTTTGTAAACTACATTTCTGATCCTCTTTTCTATAACCTTGAAATTGAAAATCGATAAATTAAAAAAGAACATATACAACATGAGTAAGATTAATTTAATGAATTACATATATATATACCTTAAGAGTTCCAATATCCTTTGTCATATTATTGTCAAGGAAATCTTGCAGAGCAGAAAGATTTTGACAGAGTGATTCGAGATGTTGTTGTGTACAACATCGACAAACCAAAGATTGATCAGGTTTCAAGAGTTGGTTCAATGTATGCATAAGTGAAGAGATAGCAGCATAAGCCATTTCTCTTTGCAGGGGAGAAAGAGTCAATAGAGAGGATAACAATTATTGCAATTCGCTTGCAGATTTAATGTCTCTGTTTTGTTATTATTAAGATAAAAGGTTCTCTCCAAATTATTAGTATTATTTTTTTCTAAATGGGGGACAAAGACTACTAGTGTATTTACTTTGTATCATTTGTTTAATAACATGGGATAATGAATTTCCATTGACAAATGAGAGAGAACACAATCTAATACAAATCAAACTGTTTCACTTAATTAATACTACTTTAGATACAAGATGCTCAATGGGGCAACTCTTTTGTATTTTATAATTTGTGAGATAATGGGTTTGTTGAATAATGCAGCCAGTTTATACTACTTTATGGTTCACTAATGATGGCATCCACATCCTTCAATTTTGGGTCACGTGCACAACTAGACACTTAAACTTACATAAAATTGAACAACAAGACAAACGTGTTCTACTTAAACTTGTATAAAATTAAACATATATATTTCTTACATGATTATAAAACTAAATGAAATAGTTAGAAACACTACACTGCAATTTACATAGAGCGATATTTTCAAAATCCCATCAGAGCACATTTTAAAAGCATCGAAGCTCCACGAGATACCTCATACCGCAGCTGCAAAAATTGTTTGAAAAACATTCAAAAATAGGAATAAACTATACAAGTAAACAATATACTCTATAATAAGATATATTTCGAAAGACGAGTGAGGCTTGCTCATTTGATGAAACACCTCCACCTCTAACCAATTATATTGGTCGAGGGTTCAAGTCATGTTGTAAGCAATGTGAGCGTACAACATAGCAAGCCTCATTCGTTTTGCTTCTCTTGATTATACAACATTTCTGGTGCGTGGACTCCTTTTATGGCTTTGACACTCCAGTGTCAAATGGGTATCCACACACGCAAATCGGTCTATTTTCAAGGTCAAACGAGCACCACAACAGACAAACCCCCAATTTTGTGGATTTTGTGTGTTATAGTCCATGCATTTTGGTGATCTGAAATTCTAACGTAATTTTTGCCCCAATTTTAATGGAGTCATTTAAGACCTTAGCTATGGAGCCAGTTGGTCCCCACGGGCAAACTTACCCATTTTCAAGGTCAAATAAGTGCCACAGCAGACAAACCCCCCAAATTGCCAATTTTCGTGTGCTATTATAGTCCATAAATTTTTGGTGATACGGTATTCCGACGTTTAATTTGTTCAAATTTTTCATGGACGTCAGTTAAGACCTTGGCTATGGAGCCAGTTGGTCCCTATGGGTAAACCAACTCATTTTCAAGGTCAAACGAGCCCCACAGCAGGCAAACCCCCAATTTTGTCAATTTTCTTGTCCTATATAGTCCATTAATTTTTGGTGATTCGAAATTCCAACATGATTTTTGCCCAAATTTTACATCGACGTCCGTTAAGCCTTTAGATATGGATCCAATTGGTCCCCACGTAAAAACCGACCCATTTTCAAGATCAAACGAGTTCCATAGCAGGCAAACCCCCAATTTTGCCCATTTTCATGTGTTATAGTACATGGATTTATGCTGATGATCCAAAATTTCAACGTGATTTTTGCCCAAACTTTTCATGGACGTTCGCTAAAACCTTGGCTATGGAGCAGTTGGTCCCTACGGGCAAACCGATCCATTTTAAAGGTCAAACGAGCCCCACATTAGGCAAACCCCCCATTTTGCCTATTTCATGTGCATCCATGGATTTTTGGTGATCCAGAATTCTGACATAATTTTTACCCAAATTTTTCATTGACATCCGTTAAGAATTTAGCTATGAAGACAGTTGGTCCCCACGGGAAAATCGGCCCATTTTGAAGGTCCCCACTTTAGGCCAACACCACATTTTTCTAATTTTCGTGTGCTATAGTCCATGAATTTTCGGTAATTTGGAATTCTGACGTGACTTTGTTACCGCATTAGGATTAGTAAGGTAAGGTCTAGCGCCCCTTACTTGTACTTATGGAAATATTGATTAGGTTTGAAGAGTTGTTGTTCCAATGTATACATAAGTGAAGAAATAGCAGCATAAGCCATTTCTCTTTGTTTGCTGGACTGGAATGACAAAAAGATAGAGATTTTCGTAAGAATTGTTCTAAGGCTAATAGAGATTTTGTCCACATGATTTACTTTTTCTTCTTGACCTTATTTCATATATAGACACATTAGATTTGTTTTGTTGTTGGATGGACAGGAGCAAAATATTACAGGTTACTTTAGATGGGCAATGAATTCATTTTAATTCGTTCATCTTTAAAAGGAAGGTTGATAATTTTACACTATCAAGCATCCTTTGTAATATTGTATTACAAACTCGGTGATGATCACAAAATACCTAGTTCTCTCTAATCTTCATGCTTGTTAGTTAGTAGAGGTTTGTTACCGCATTAGGATTAGTAAGGTAAGGTCTAGCGCCCCTTACTTGTACTTATCCCTATTGAGATTTTTATTTATAATAAAAGACCGTTTAACACTTTGTCTAGTGGTGAATTTGAAAAAAGAAAAATCTAGGACATTTTAACTTGTGTAAAATTGACAATGTGGACACATGATGTGACATAATACACGTAGGACATAAATTGCTATATAAAAAAAGGGGAAATTGATTAATTCTTTTTCCCTGAACTATTCGATGGAAAATTGACTATTTTTTTCACTGTGTGGTATGTATGCATTTACATTTGCAATTTGCTTTTCAACTAAATTCTAACTCGTATTAATTGATTTTAAAAGTATATTGGTGATGACACAAGTGTATGTAGAAGATAACATGAAACGAACGCTATGATAATTTTACTCTTTGTCCTCAATAAGACATAAAATGTGTATATGATGGAATAAGAATGATATTTTTTCTGTACAAACTTAACATGTCATGTTAAATACTTGAACTATAAGAAAAAAACACTGCATTTTACTGTTGTCATATATCCTATATACTTTTGTCACATTTTATTTCCTCAAACTTTTGTTGCAACCTGCAGATCTTACACATGATAAACCTTAACAAAGCCATCAACGTTGACGGAAGAACTATGTCGTGTATCAGCACAGAAAAAGTGTGGAAGATGCAGCTAGCTTTTTTAGTCAGAGGTTCATCGTTTTGGCTCATTCAACGTCTTACCCTCGAAAAATTCACCAAGCATACGTTCAAGATCTTCAGCCGAGTACCTGATATACTTTTGGGGGTTCTTACCGCTCTCAACCATGAGCCTGTTCCGGAAAATACATTGAATTATCAGAATAAGAATAGAAGTAATCATACAAGAAAGTATGAAGTTTGAAGCAATGTTATATTGGCATAATATACATAAACAAACATTGAACTGGATCTCAGATGGCAAGTACGATCAACTTTGAGAGTGCACATCTAGACACCTCAACTTGGTCTTAATTTTAGCAACTAAACACTCCAACTCGACCCCATTGTGTCATGTGAATACCCTATGTGAAAATGACATAAAATATTGTTGGTGCATAGATGATATTTTGTAAGTTGGAGTGTTCAACTAACAACACGATGGAGACGAGCTGAAGTACCTAGATTTGCATACTCGAAGTTGGAGTGTTTATTTGTCAGTTGAGACCAAGCTAGTTTGAGTTTTGTTTATGTATTATGCCTATATCGGATGCTACTAATTACATATATGAAGTTTGTTAACCGTCAAATGATAATTCTGTTGTGATTCCACGTTAAGATTCCATTGTGCGAAACAAGAAATACAAACGTAATCAATGAATATATCATACCCGAAGCGCTTGATGAAAGATCTGTATGCAGGCAGTAAGACTTCAGCGACTGCAAGCCTCAATGACTCTCGTAGCTCGGTGTCTGGGACTGTCCATTGACTTTGTCTTTGATGAAGATCCTCAAATTGAATATTGAATGTCTTCAACCTGTGAAAAATTATCAAATGCTAAGCGGACTGGGATGAAGATACTTGATCATGAAGTTAGTTAACTACGCTAAAGAAATTGAAGGACCTTTCTTTTACAAGCGCTCTTGATACTCCACTGCTATTTTGCCCATCTACACCCATAGAGTTACTTCCCCCAGATGATGTTAGCCCTTGAATCGAGAGGCATTGCAGAATCTAATCAAAGTAAAACGAGTTAATGACTATCATTAATTTATGCACGACCTATCTTTTCAGATAACTTGGCCCAATTTTAGAACTCCAGAAAATACAAATCAAAATAACCATGGTAATCCGACAGAAATACCAAAGAAAAATATGCCAAAAAATGATGATGATGATAATGCATAGAAGCAATGGGTAGTTTCTGTGTGTTAAATAAAAATAACCATGGTAATCGGTAGCTTTAACAATCTCATAGACTACACACTGATTTAGAGATACCTCAAATCACATATGGAAGTGCCAAAAATTTCGCGTTCTAGTGTTCTAGTGTTTTGCCAATACGCTTCTATCTATTTGAGAAGCATTAGTTACCTGTAATATTTAGTAGTATTCCCTTTGTTGAAGTCATAGTTTTGGAAATATGAATTAAAGAAAGAACAAATAGGTTGGGATTCCAAACGAATTGGGGTCAGCTATATCAATCCCCACTTATTCGTCTGTATTATATGGAGTTATCATGTTGGCAAGCCTTATGCAGGCTTGTCAGCCTACCACTTAAGTTGCTCGGACTCTGGAGCGGGTGTCCAATACGGTTGTGGATCTAGAGGTCGGATCCTTCATGATCTAAATTTTCAATTCAGGGATATGGATCCAAGTATGGATTTGGGTGCGGGGACTAAACTAAAAAATAATTCAAATATCTAAAATAGAGTTATAAAACCTGACTTATGAGATAATTATGTCTAGAATCTCTCGTCAAATTTGGTTAAAGTACCCAAAATCAGTTGACTAGATCAGATACGGATCCCAACACACATTGTATCAACACGTGTGCAGCACCGAAATGAAGAGTCTAAGCAACTTAGGCTACCACAACCCTTCTTTATACATGCTCGGGACCGGGAATGTAAGTACACTCAGACGAACTGAGTTTTACTCACAGATAAAATTACATAAAACACAAAGTAACTCAAAGTCATGTAGTGAAATCATCAGTTCGGACATCACAAATGGAACAGAAAATACAAGAAAAACCACGAATATAATACCGACACATCATCATGTCAGGATTACTCACTCATGGTATTATCACCAACTTAACTTCATCTTTATATAGCATTATAAATTTTGCAGTGTGTATATTTTCTTCCTTGTTTCTTCTCTTTGAGATAAGAAGTAATGGGGAGGGAGAGGCAAGAAAATCAATACCTTTGCCCAAGCAATTCTTTTGTATTGATTAGCATGTTGCTGTACAACTCTCCGGTGTCTTTGGACCCAATCATCACCCAATAAATCCTTGGCTTCAGACCTACAAGGAACAGATTATTAGCACCAATTTCCAAGCAAACATATACGATTGTGGTTTATATACAGTCTATGCTACAAACCTGCGAACAGATCTGACCATGTAGTGAATATTGTTCATAAGGAACAAGTTAGTCAGAGATGGATCCTTATACTGCTTAGATTTCCCATCCAAATTGGTTTGAAGAGCCTGCATTATGCGCATTGTGACAGCAGCAAGTTGAGAATTTGAGTCTCCATTTTCAAATTCTTGGAATAGTTGTTTCAATGTTGATTGGTAGCTGAACAAACGGAACCAAGCAACTCATGAGGGAAAATTAACTCAACAAAGACAGACAAGGAAGTTTCAGCATACGGGCACTTCCTTCCTTTTAAAGATAAGCACGATGCAAATCTAGATGCTAAAAGCCTAAAACTAACTAGAAGCAACAATAGCCACTCTACTCACAGAAACCAGTGTAAAACTAAATAATGCCTGAGTAATGTTTGATCATTGCAATCTAGACAAATGGTCAATCCCTTCCACACTCTCGTACTTCAATCAGTTGGGATAATCATAGGTAAATTGTGACAATCTTTTCGTGTCTTATAGGTAAATTGTGACAATCAGTTGGGATAATCAAAGGTAAATTGTGACAATCAGTAGGGATAATGATAGGTAAATTGTGACAATCAGTTAGGATAATCATAGGCTGCCACCTCTGATGCACCCGCCAACTCATGTCAAGCCAAAGCCTTGATTCTGATTCTGACAACTGCTTTACCATCTTGTGATGCAGCAACTTGCAAGTTCCTTAATATTTTATGATCAACTTTGCATGTAAATTCACATAGATAAAAGACTCTTCCACTCTGCTTCTTTGAGTGTTTGAAAATTTCTAAATGACTCAGGACCTAGGTTCACTATTTTCCTATATCTCACTTCTAGATCAATACATCTGTATCTTGTCTTTCTGACGCATTTACTTGTGATACCATGAACATCCCTGAAATTTTAAATTGAGCATCTTGTCCATCCACCTTCAGAGACAAAACAATCAAGAGAAGCAGAATGCAAGACATGGTAGTTTGAACTAGTTTCACACTATTCTTCCATTTACCAAGAAACTTATATTACGGACATTCAGTGAGGTAAAGTGCACTACAAGTTGTTCCAAAAGCTAGTGAAGGAACATGGTCTAGTAATATCAACTAGGTAGAAGCTTCCAATGTATATAAATGTAAAAGACGTCATTTAGTTGAGAAAACTTACTCAAATAGGAACTTCACATAATTAATGACATAGCTCGTCAAGGGATGGACAGTTCCATCTGAGACGGCAGTTTTTGTTGCATCTTTCTCCACAGCTTCTTCAAAGTCTCGAAATGTTTCTTGGGCTGTCTGAGCAAGTCGCTTTGACAAACCAAAAGCAGACTCCCTGATTTCGTTGCAAGATTTACCTCTAAATAGTAATTCAATCTGCATAAAATCCACAGCATTCATATGTGAAAATTAAACCAGAAAGTTGGAAGCAGATTACAGGGTGAACGAAGATGAAAAATACACCTAAAACATTGTGGGACGTAATAGAAAGATATTAGATGCAAAACAAATGCAGTAGACCTCTAAGAGAGGCCTATTTAAGCCTACATAAGCTCAAACATCACTCTACAGAGAGTGAAGTACAGCACCATAGCAGTGCTAACTATGTAGACTAAATACTTAAACCTGAGGCTTATAATATACACACTCATATATAGCAGATATATAAATATACGCACACAGACATATACATATGGAACAGACTGTTTAACACATGAACATAATACAGTATTACTATATCAAAGAACAAGAAATACAGAAGAAAGATTGTTGGTCACCAAGTGTGTGCTTACTTCACTTGCAACACACTTTTCTAGGAGGTACCAATGTTCCATTTGTTATTGTCATGTCATCACCATGTTATCACATCGTGCAAAATATCATTTGGACCATATTAATTTAACAGATAGCATAACTTGAGATTATTGTATCTGTCAGACAGTGGGCAGCTTTTAAGACTACAAGTATAAAGTAAGACGGGAACAACCATATCAAAATCCATTACTGCCTTATCAAGTAAACAGGAGTGTGTTTTCACATCATGTTAAAATTTGCTTAATCGATCAACTCATATGTGTCAAGTAACTTGTTAACACCCTCAGTTAAAGAGCACTATCTCTGTCTATTATCTATTAAGAATTAACAACTTTCTTAACCTATACTATAAATGATACTTCCTATGTCCTATTTTATGTGAGGTAGTTTGACTCAACTCGGAGTTTAAGAAAAAAAGGAAAACTTATACAACTTGTGGTCTAAAATGAATGATAGAAATTTGTGTTGCTATAAATCATTTCATTAAGGGTAAAATTGACATTTTAAAGTTAAATTGCTATTTAATATAGAAATGTGTCATTCTTTTCGAGACTGACTAAAAAGGAAAGTAAGTCATATAAATTAGGACAGAGGGAGTATCAATTAAACCAACAGTCACCACGTTAAAGACAAGCTGATTGAGAACTTGAGCAACAAAGGTTAACGAAAACTTAAAAACAACCTTTACCTCTTTGATACAATGCAATAAATAAAAGCTTGTTGCTACTAAAGTTTCATACCTCTGTGTGAAGTTCCCTCATTATTTCATACATATCTAGAAGGACAAACAACTTCTCAGGTGATCTTTTGCTTTTGGCAATCGCATCACCAAAACTAAGCAGCATAGCAACACTCCCAGTAGTAACGTCAGCAAAGCATTGATCTTTGATCTGCTCAAATCCTTCAAACATTTGATCACAAACTTTCCGCTCAGCAGCGAATAACAATTTGACCTGTTTGATTATCATAAGACAGTCAAATGCCAAATATTTTTCAACTTAATGAGGTGTTAGAGAAAACTTACAGCAATCCTCATATAATGAATCCAATTGCCGATTTTAAATTCGAGAACTTCCCACTGCATCTTCTGAACATCATCTTTACTAAGTTTTTCCACTCCCAACTTGCGAAGACTTTCTTCCAGAACAGGAAAACGTACCTCCCTATGATATCAATTTATAAATAGAACAAATGAGAGAAAAGGAGGAAACAGGTGAACTAAAAGAAGTGCCAGCTTAGAATCTGTAGCATTTAGCTTTAACAGAAAATTGATGTGATATGTATACAAGAATCTTCATAATAGTATATTCTACTAATCTAACTATGATATCCCACTATATGACTCTCTATAGTGGGATTTTTGTTACCTTTGTCCAAAAAAAAAAAAAAGGGGGGGGGGGGGGGGTGTTTAGGCATCAGAAATTTGAGAAAACATAACAAAAGCTTGCTTATGAAATGGCTGTGGAGATTTCCTAAAGAAGAGCAGACATTGTGCGTGAGGGTGATCCAAGCAAAATATGAGAAGGAAGATTTCTGGAAGACTAAAGAAGTTTTCTCTGCTTATGGCATCAGTCTATGGAGGTCAATCAGAAATTTGGGCATGTTTTCTTTAAAAGAACAAGCTTCAATGTAAAGAGTGGAAGGAAGATCATGTTTTGGGATGATGATTGTTACCTTTGTCAAGAAAAAAAAAGAGTAGAGGTGAAGGTATGAAGCTTCGATTAGGGAAAGAATATTGAAAGGGAGAAAACTTTTGTTGGATTTCTTGGTGATTTTGAGAAGAGAGTGTAAGGAAGTGTTTGAGAGTGGCAATGGAGTAAACTGGGAGTGGTAGCAGCAGTGGCACTGCTTAGGGTAGCTAAGGTTTGTTTTGGTTTAGGTTGATGAAAACAACGATGTCTCATGTCATGATTTTATCTTACATAGAATGGATTTGTTATCCATGTCCAGGCAAGAAAGGAACTCAAAAAAAAAAGGTGTTTAGTTGGAAAATCGTAAAGTTAAGAGGCTGCCTTAACAAAATAGAGCAAGTAGATGTGTCAATTCGGATATTAAGCCTTCTTCTTTCTTTCTTCTCTCTTCATCCTGATCCACCAAATGCAAGCTCTCCTACACTGCCCTCAACAATAATATTCATTCTTATACCAGGACGCTTTCTTGTTCTACCATTGGGTGCCCACTCCCTTGGGAGTGCATATCTTATCATGAAAGCTAGTGTTGCCAATGCATCCGTGATTTTAAAAGTGACCAGAATTGACCTATATATATATGTATGCTATTTAATTGTTTCCAATGATGGAATCTCTAGAGCAGCAAGAAGTTATACTTTTTCTATTGTGCTTTTTAGTGGTTCATGAGTCATTGGATCCCTAAATGGGTAACAGTGACATCAACGATGACACGAGAGTTTGGAATATTCAGCTGAGGACTGAGAAAATTTTCATGCTCCACTGCAGCAGTTTACAGTCAGGCTGGGATAGGGTACCTTTGAAAAGCATATACAAGGCCACAGTAGTAGATTTATTTCTTTCAGTAGATAGATTAACAGCACAGGATGATCGAACAGCATCACATATATCCGAGGACAATTAATGTTTGGAACAGCTTAAAAATCACACAGAGTTAGGAATGACAAATCATAAATGTATAGCTGAAAACACTAAGCTTTAAGTCTTTGGGATAAAAAAAAGTACTCCAGACTGTTACATGTTCAGTTCTGAGCTCCAGATTAATTTAGTCATATTTAACTTAAACTATAGTTTCTGATAAAAGAAGTGTTGAATTCTATTGGAACATAATTAAAAAATGTACTCCCTCTCTAACAACTTAAGCTTTTAAATGATATGGTCACATATTTCTACTTTTTACCACAGCAGGCGAAGATCCTGGATATGAGTCCCACTGCCACCAATTACTCAAAAGAATTTCTATGTACTTGGCCCATGGAAAAATTAACAGCCCAGCACATGAGGAATTATGTTGAAGACATAATTTAAGTAAAGAAAAGCATACTCTCTCTAATAAATTCAACTTTAGCTTTTAAATGAGATGTGATCATCATACATTTCTACAACTACTATTTGAGAATATTGGATCCTATCAACAACAATGAGGAGTAAGACACTATCAAAGCAATCATATTTGTTCATTTACGAGTAACCTCATTTTCGGCTTAACAAAGAAAAGATTCAGCTCTTTACAGTACGGATCTAACATAGCTGATTGTTCAGGACCACATAGTTTAGTACTTGTATAGTTAAAGAACAGATATTTTACCTGTATATTTTAACCAGCTGTTGTTGATGACCAGCTTGAACCATCTGTTGGGATAGATCATGCAATAGCGGCAGGATCCTTGGAGGGATAAGAGCTGGTGGTGTATAGACGGTATCATCTGTTCCATGATTATGCTCACCATGGCTACTCGGCAAATGGTTCTTACTGCTAGAGTCCTGATCTCCTGGTGATCCAGTTGATGGTCGCATTGAAGTTGGAAGGCACTCAAAAAGACGTTCTGGTTCAACAGGTTTGCTGAAAAAGCAGTAATAGTCAGAGCTCAATTGAAATGCAAAAGAATAGCACGACATGTAAAGAATAACAGCACACACATGGACAAATATAATGCCAACCACAGTTCACTGCTGCCCAGCAAGCAGAGGAGTACAACACAAACTATTGCAAAGCAAGTGACTAATAACAGCGTGGCAAAACATATATATAGCCGCCAACAGTTCTATTAGAACTTATTATAATGCACAACCCAGCTTACTAATTTAAGGGAGAGTGCAACCTATGATTTTGAGGTGTTAGGGGCTTAACTTTTACCAGTAGAGCAAGGCTACTTTGGCTAAATATATTCAGTGTATATAGACCCATTGACAGGTGAATATTGCAAACAGAAAGCCCAATATGGTGATGAAAGAGACAGAAATATCTTTATTAGAAGGCTATTCAAGAAATGCTTGAATCTCAAACCCAAAAATGTTATTAATCCTCAATAACAGCCTGCATAAAGGTCAACTTAAAAGAGTAAATGAATGTTTAGTTTCCATATATTGCCACAGCTATAATTTACATGAAAGATAAGAACACTACAATCAACTATAACCATTGATAGGATAAAAGGATTCAATTTTTTATGAATAAAGAGAATAATAGTAATACGTGGAAGAATACGACAAGATATCGAGATAATATCATGAAAGGTATAATTGTTTCTGTTTTGATGAGAAAGGGTATTAATTTGCATGGTTTACTTTCTCTGAAAAATAATAATACTTTAACTGGTAAGAGTTTGAACGGACCTGTAAGATGATAAAAGCTGCTTAAACTCATCTTCAAGCTTTGAAATAGCCTTGGCAAGTAAACTATTTGCATTGTTGAGCACTCCATCACTACTCTTGAAGCTTTTGTTGTTGTTGAAGAAGCGAATATTGTTTCTCAGTTGTTCAATTGCTTCAAGGTAACTTTCTAGGTCCTCGTGAGGGCCTTTAAGTATTTTAGCCTCTGCCTACAAGTTGAAAAGAGTATTTCAAAAGTTGACTCAGTTTTGCATCAGATTAGCAAAGGAGGACTACATTTTGATTGTGGATCTTCTTCCTTTTATTTCCTGTTTTCCTTTTAACCAGCAAATAAGGTTGTGTTTAACCTATACCTTCTAACACACCAGAAAAAAAACATTTGGAGCCACATTATAATGAAACACGTATGCTCTTGGAAAAGCAATATACTACTAAAAAGCATTTTTCCTTTTTCATTCTGCAGCTCTCGATTTTTATATTTTGAGTAGTTAAATATGTTTAGTATTCCAACTTCTCTCATATTTGGGCTCTCCAGTTTTCTTTTCTTTTTCTTTTCCTTCTTTCTTAATAACCGCAAAATCCTTGAGGACCGTGGCGCAACAGTTTGAAACTCGGTAGATAATGGACCTGTCCTCTAGCCTTCTCCACATAAACACCAAATTTTGTTTGCTACAATGTTTGAACTCGTGATGTGCACCTAACCCATATATCACGCATTGCACTCTTGCCACTAGACCAAAATCCCTAGGGCTTGGGCTCCTTAGTTTACTAGAAGAGCAAAAATTTTCTTTTCCGATGCCAACCCTTCAGGATTGTCAGATTGGACTCAAGTATGGAGAAAGCATTTTCACTTTTCCTTCTGTAATTATTATCTTTTAGCACTTGTAGGGTTGGTCAAATACTAGTGAGTACCGACTATTCCAAAAAATATAGGCAACAAGAACTAATGACTAATTCATACTGTTGTCTTTGACTACAAATCCTAATAGTTTATACACGAAAAAGAAAATTGAAAATAGAAACATAATGAGAAGAAACCCTCCAAGAATATTAAGTGAGGTGCACGTCAAGAAGGCAAGGGTGATGCGGTGCACCTTTTGGTTAGTAGGCAGCAGAAATGCAAAAGAGGTGATTTTAGGACATCATGAAGGAGAACAATACATTTCGATCCTTCATTTCACCATACAACTCCACTGAAACTACATTGTAATGGACTGCAACTATATATCCAGTAAAAATCATCTTGAAGGCATCTCTTCGTACATAAAATTCCTAAACTATTTATTCTATTCTATTGATAACATCTTCTACCAGTAAAATCCCAAGTCAATTGGGACACTATTGTGACATGCATTCAGCCTCAAACTACTCTTATTTTTTTTTTCTTGGATATGTATACATAATATCCTGCTGGTGACATCTGAAATTTATTGTAAAATTAGGCACTATCCATATCATCTCCATGTAAATGCCAAATAGGAATCAAACTTATGAGCATCTGATAGAATAGTTGTTTTTACAAATTAATCTCCACACTGCAAGGGCACAATTCATTGGAAAATCCCAAAATACTTCAACAGATCACAAATAAAATGCCAAAACTCTGCTACAAAATGCATGGAATGTTTAGCAGAAGCCAAACAATTTTTCTACCAGAGTTGCATAAATCAATGACACATATCAGAAGTTAAAAACAAACCTGACGAGAAAGATCAAATTGGGACAGTATAACATCTGCGGCCTTCAAAGTCCTATCAATGTTCTCATGCGCCTTCCGGATAGCATGAGTCCTAATCTACAAAGAGCACATTGAGCACCAACAAATAAATGGCGAAACTGAAAAGACCAAAAATGTCTATGCAATAAATCAGCAAGTCTTAACCAAAATCAGTTGTAAGAGTTTCAATCAGCCCGGTTAGCTCAATATGGAAATCATGAAATGACAAACAAACCCAAAGCTCATCTCTTTCAACATTCAGATCCTATTCAAGCAAGAATCACTTCAGTTCCCACCCAAATATAGAACCCCCACCTCCATCCCAAAAAACAAACAAATCAACGAAGCCCCTCAGCAAAAAATTACATTTTTATCATGCATACATAGATTATCAATCTCCTAAACACAACATTACAGGTCACCTCAGTGGTTTAGGGGTTCATAATTCACCTTGAGGTTCCAAGTTCAAATCTTTCTTTCACAAACCCCTTAGTAAAAAGACTGGATCATACTTTGTTCTCAATTTTCTCATATTCATTCTTTTCTACTAATAACATATCCAAACTTTTAAACTAAAAAGTTCCTTTCTTTCCATTTTTCTCCATCACAATTGGCACCAAATATTCTTGGTAGCATAAACTAGATCCAATTCAAGAACATGTGATCTTCAATCGAAACAAGCAAAATCACAAAAAGGGGTTTACCTGAGTGGGACGCATAGCAGTTTCAAGAGCAGAAAGACGATGGTCAAAAGAACCCAAAATAGAAACCATGTTATCTGTAATTGACTGACTTTTCTGTACTGATTCTCTCATCATTGTTGCTCTTTCGCTTAACATATCAACAACAACCATCCCTCCTTCCCCACCTCTGTTTCTTGGCAAAATACCCATCTTTTTTTTTGCCCCTTTTCTCTTGAAGACTTGTTCTACTTTTGAAGAAGAAGAAATGACAAAAAAAAAAAAAAGAGTTGTGCAAATGAAGGAATTGAAGAATAAACTAATTCAGTATAACAGAGAGAACAACAACAACAATTGGGGGTGGGGGGTGGGGGTGGTTGACAATGGTGGACAGATGCATAACAGGGTGGGATATAAATTTTATATAAATAAAAATTAAAATCATAACACGAGCTTTCGGGTTCGAGTACTCTTAAATACAAAATAATTTAGGTTAAAAATTATTTTTTTTAATATGAAATTTTTTAATATAAAATCTAATTTAATTGACCTTATAACAGTAGCCGAACTCTCGAGTTCGAGTACTCTTGACACAAAATAGCTTAAGTTAAGAATCGTTTTATTTTTAATATGAGATTTTTTTTAATATAAGTTTAGATTTAATTGAGCTTAAATATAAATATCAAACTCTAAGTGAAATTTTTTTTTAAAAAAAATGGTTAGAATTGAAATTTCTATTTACTTGGATGAAAATTAATTTCTCTTGAAAAAATAACACTCTCTAGTTTATTTTATTTGACATCTATACTAAAATAAAATTAGAAAATTTTAATTTTAATTTTAATTTCTTGTTCTTTTTTTTAATATGCATAAATCAAGAGAGTTTAATTATTTTTTGTTCATATTTATTTAGATGATTGTTACGTATTGTTCATAATAATATTATATTGATAACACTTGGTTAATTGTATCATTCGTTGTCATTACATAGTATCATATATCAATAATTTGATTAAAGTCCAGACTAAATCAATGTTGTAGTTCTTTCATCTTTTTCTTCGTGAAATTAATTAGAGAAATGGAGAAAGAAGAGTTGAAGGAGGTAGGAAGAAATAAGAGAACCGAAACTAATCGGAACAAAAGACCCAAACATGATTGGCCTATCGGGTTCAGGTTTTTTAAATGGTTTTCTAGACTAAGTGGGTCATATATTTTTTAAATGGGTAAAGAAAATTCATGTCACGTTTGTCATGTCAATGAGTTGTTAAAAAATGATTATTTAAAACCTTACAAAAATGTTGAGGGCATTTTTAAACTAAAAGATGAAAGAAGGATATATTTTGAATTATTTAATATATGCTAAGGGCATTTCTGATATTTTTTCATTTGAAGAATAAACGTACAAGGAACGTAAGATACATGATAAAGCTACTATAAAATGATAGAATAAAAAATAAAATAAAATTATTAAATAATAAGTAAAGAAAAAATTAGATAAACGCGATTGATAGTAATTTAGAAATATTTTTTAGGGACAAGGCAAAGATCATTTTTCTTTTTCACTGTAATTCCATGTCTACCATTCATGTCAATGTCCTCTTTTTTCAATCCATAAGGTAACTCTCAATC
This sequence comes from Solanum lycopersicum, assembly GCF_036512215.1. Lineage (NCBI taxonomy): Eukaryota > Viridiplantae > Streptophyta > Magnoliopsida > Solanales > Solanaceae > Solanum > Solanum lycopersicum. Next base: position 1,811,542 of record NC_090810.1, on the reverse strand, counting down.
AAATGCATAAAGAAGATTTGATAATGCAAGTTCCACATATGCAACTCCAAGTGCCATTGTCGGACACCCTCTTCTTCCTGCTCCAAGCGGAATTAACTCATAGTCTTGTCCTTTAAAGTCGATATCGCTATTCATGAATCTTTCCGACACAAATTCTTCTGGATTTTATCATATTTCAGGATCTCTTGCAATTGCCCATGAGTGGATTTTTCCATTCATTCTCTTGCTATTAGGAGTGGAATTGGTGTGAATAATCTTTAATGTCTCTTTTATCACTGCTTTGAAATAAGACATTTTGAATATCATCGTCATTTACAATACCTTTGTTACCAATTAAATTTCTGATTTCTTGTTGGACTTTCTTCATGGCTTTGGATTCTTCATCAAGATTGTCATTGCCAACATAAAATTGACAAGACAGAAGATAAAAATAAAGGAAAGGGACAAAAATCATATATTTTTAAGGTAAAATTATCATTATTCCCTTATAAATTTATAATTACAGAAATCTCTCAAACTGATACAACAATATAAGCGATGATACATTAATTCGATGCGCGAGATACATTAATCGTTAAGTAAGATACATGTTAATACATGATACACCAATCTTATCTACATTTTATACATGATACACTAATCTGATGCGCGAGATACATTATCTGATGTGTGAAAATGAGGGAGCTTTTGGGTATTTGTAAAACTAAATGAAGATAACGATAATAAGAGAACTTAAATGTTAGATTTTTGTCATTTTCCCTAAAAGTAATTGTCAATTCATGAGAGATTCTTAACGTAATAATGGACAAATAAAGTATATAATTATCGTGATATTACATTTAGTGGCAATAACCTTTTCGAAAGATCAGGTCTTTTCTAAAGGGTTGTGTATGTATGCATATATATAGGTATATGTGTGTGTGAGCGTGTGTAGAAGTAGATAGGTTAAAAGAAATGGAAAATTACCATGAGAACTCCTTTTATATCCTCCAAAGACAGATCAGTTGGTGTTAATTTCTCTTTCTTCAATTGAACCAAAAGATCTATTATATCTCCTTCCATGGATTTTGGCCTATTGAGATTGTAATGTTGTTCAAATTTTTAAAACTTTTCTCAAGTCTGTTTGTCAGTCCGGTGAGTTTTTATCTATCCAACCTAAAGATGGAAAAAAATCAGACACAAAAAATCTTCCCAACATATCTTCAGCTTTATCCACAACATGATTAAATCTCTTCTATTCATGTGCTTCTTCGTCAAATCTAACACCAAAAGCAACTCTACAAATAATTGTACTATTAAGTGAAATCATCAAATTGCTCAAATTGGTGACTTGAGAATTAAAAGCTCGTTGATATATTTTCTTGATCATTCTTGAGACTTCATCTTCACGAATCAGACTAAATAATTGCACTTTCTTGAGACTAAATAGATGAAGAACGCATATTTTTCTCATTTCTCTCCAATAATCATTGTAAGGTGCAAAAGCAATATCATGACCATTGTAAGATAGTTTTTGTTGGCCAACAAGAGAAGTTCTACTACAAGAACACTAAATCTTGTGTCTTGAGTACTTCTTTTGCTAATTTTGGTGAAGTAACTACAACAATTGGAACAGAAGCAAGTTTCAATGAGAATATTTTTCCATATTTCTTGGAAAGTTTTCAAAAATAAGTGTAATTAGTTATATTAGTTAATTTTTAAATGAGTGAAATTGTTTTTTTTTGTTTGCGAGTTTGAACCGTTGAAATAATCACTAATACTTGTGTTAGAAAATTATAGAACCAATGAAGCTTGAAATGTCCTCTAGCAAGTAAAAGAATTATGTGACGCACAAAATTCGAAATGCGCCTTTAATTTTCAAGATATTTGTCTACATAACTTAGTTATCAAAGGTGAATGAATAGATATCTAGTAGGGATAATAGAACATGTGGTTCTCAACTATTTATAAATTCTAGTCGTATATGAAAAGATATTTTTATCGAAATGTAATAAAATATACTAATACAACTAACATATTGAATTCTATCAATAATTGGTCATATGTTGAAGGAACATAACATTATTATGAAGCAATTAGTATTTTATTATGTTTATAAGTACAAAATATGTTTAGATATCATTCTAAAGGATGACAACTTAACAACTATATACATATGTATTATGGTGATTTTTAATAACTATGTATAAATCCCACCATAATACTATCACTATTAATTGACTAGTACATAATTCGAGTCGAAAGCAATTGATGAATTTAGCTTACCTCAAAAACTACCCTAAATTCATTATGGGATTTAATTTAGAAATATTTTTTTGGGATAAGGCAAAGGTCATTTTTCTTATTCACAGTAATTCCAGGTTTACCATTTATGTCAATGTCCTCTTTTTTCAATCCATAAGGTAACTCCCAATCAAATGCATAAAGAAGATTTGATAATGCAAGTTCCACAGATGCAACTCCAAGTGCCAAGCCCGGACAACCTCTTCTTCCTGCTCCAAACGGAATTAACTCATAATCTTGTCCTTTGAAGTCGATATCGCTATTCAGGAATCTTTCCGGCATAAATTCTTCTGGATTTTCCCATATTTCAGGATCTCTTGCAATTGCCCATGCGTTGACATAAACTATAGTTCTTGGCTGAAATTCATATCCTTCTAGTGTAGATATTTTCATTGATTCTCTTGGTATTAAAAGTGGAGCAGGTGGAAATAATCTTAATGTCTCTTTTATCACTGCTTTGAGATAATGCATATTTTGAATATCATCTTCATTTACGATGCCTTTGTTACCAATTAAATTTCTAATCTCTTCTTGAACTTTCTTCATGGCTTTTGGATTCTTGATCAAGATTGTCATTGCCCATATAATCACAGATGAACTAGTGTCTGATCCAGCAAGTAACACATTCTACATAAAAATTGACAATTCATGAGAAATTTTCAAGGCAATATTAGGCGCTATAATATATATACTTGTCGTTATATTATATTTTTGAGATTAGGCATAAGTATTCCTAGACTATGACCGAAATCTCAGAGACACACCTTAACTAATCTAATGTCCTATTACCCCCTGAATTCATTTTTTGTGTAGTTTTGTACACCTTTTGGCTTACGCGGCTCAACTGTGTGAAGTCACAGGGTGTGTCACCTAAGCCAAAAAGGTGTACAAAATTACAAAAAAATGAATTCAGGAAAGTAATAAGATTTTGATTTAGTTAAGATGTGTTTCTGTGATTTAATTCATAGCCTAAGGAGGTACTTCTACGTTTTTCCTTATATTTTTAGTGACAATAACAAATACAGATATTTGTAATTAACACTCTATTAACAGTTGTTAAATTTTTGGGCTAAAACAGACAAAAGTATAACTAGATGGGTTATATTACCATCCAAGCTCAAATATACATGCAAAATCAAATTTAGACTAGCTAGCAATTTAAGAAAAATAAATTAGCTTTCACATTTTTTTTTTTCAGAAAACAAAAAGATAAGAGGTTGTGTTATGTTGAGCGAATTGAATTATGACCCGTCGTTTTTCTATCTTAATTCTAACATATTTTGCCTTGAGAACATTTTGAGTGAATTAGATTATAATCTATATAGTTAACCTATCCGTATTTAATCCAAGCCACTCATTTGTCATCTTTTTCATATGATTAAACGTACATATAAATGTATATATGCATATATGTGTGCGCGAACGCGTGTGTAGAAGTAGATAGGTTAAAGAAATGGGAAATTACCATGAGTATGCCTTTTATATCCTCCAAAGAGAGATCAATTGGTGTTAATTGATCTTTCTTCAATTGAAGCAAAATATCATTAAAATCTCCTTCCATGGATTTTGGCCTATTGGGATTGTAATGTTGTTCAATTAGTTCTTCGTAAAACTCATCCAAATTTTTGAAGTTCTTCTCAAGTCTATCTATCATTCCTGTGAGTTTATCGATCCAACTTAAAGATGGAAAAAAATCAGACATAAAAAAGCCTGCAAACATAGCTTGAGCTTCAGCCAAAATATAATTAAATCTCTTCCTTTCATATGCTTCTTCGTCAAATCTAACACCAAAAGTAACTCTACAAATAATTGTACTATTAAGTGAAATCACCAAATTGCTCAAATTGGTGACTTGAGAATTAACAGCTTGTTGATATATTTTCTTGATCATTCTTGAGACTTCATCTTCACGAATCGGACTAAATAATTGCACTTTTTTGAGACTAAATAAATGAAGAACACATATTTTTCTCATTTCTCTCCAATAATCATTGTAAGGTGCAAAACCAATATCATGACCATTATAAGACAATTTTTGTTGGCCAACAAGAGAAGGTCTACTACAAAACACTAAATCTTGTGTCTTGAGTACTTCTTTTGCTAATTTTGCTGAAGAAACTACAATAATTGGAACATTTGAAGTAAGTTTGAATGAGAAGATTTTTCCATATTTTTTGGAAAGTTCCCAAAAATAAATATGAGGAGCTAAAGTATCAAATTGATGCAAATTTCCAATGAATGGAAGCCCTATAGGACCTGGTGGAACCTTATTTTTACCACTCCATTTGGCATTAGGAAGAAGAAAGATGAGGCAAATAGGAATGGCCACAAAGAGGAGAAAGAATATCATTTTATGGTATAATTATTGCCTAGTAACTTGATATGCCTTATATATATATAAATGGAGATTGGGCTAAACTATTTTTTTTTTTAGATTTTATAACTTTTATATACCGACAGTATAAAAATATTTCTAGACCATTTCTAGACCATCAGGTTATCGAAGATATAGTAACTATAAGTAACTATTCATAACAAGCGGAACCATTAACCTAGGGAATATATAAGATCGACAATTAGCTAAAAAATTTTAATTAAATTAAGTGTAAAAAATTGTGAACTATTAATAAATTAGTTAATTTTTAAATGAGTGAATTTTGTTTTATTTTTGTGAGTTTGAATCGTTAAAATAGTCACTAATACTTGTATTAGAATAGACTATTTTACCTATAAAGTGACAGCACAAAATTATACAACCAACAAAGCTTGAAAATGACATTTGTCCTCTAGCAATCAATATTATTGTACCATATAAATTGTAAAAAAATTATGTGACACACAATTCTGAATGCGTCTTTAATTTTTAAGATATTTGTGTGCATAACTTAGTTACAAAAAGGTGAATGAATAGATATCTAGTAGGGATAATAGAATGTGTGGTTCTCATCTATTATCCTAGCCGAATATCAAAAGAGATTTTCAGCGAAATAAAATAAAGTATAAGAATACAACTAACATTTTGAATTCTATCAATAATTGGTTATATATCGAAGGAACGTAATATTATTTTGAAGCAATTATTATTTTATTATATTTATAAGCACAAAATATGTTTAGATATCATTCTAAAGGATGTATTATGGCGATTTTTATTAACGGTGTATAAAAACTGCCATAATACTATCACTTTTTTTGTATAAAACTACCCTTTAGACTCACTTTTGGATGTAACTTAGAAATAATTTTTAGGGATAAGGCAAAGCTCATTTTTCTTATTCACTATAACTCCAGGTCTAACATTTATGTCAAATGTCCTCTTTTTTCAACCCATAAGGTAACTCTCAATTAAATGCATAAAGAAGATTTGAGACTAAATAAATTGCACTTTTTTGAGACTAATTATGTAAATTCAAAATCAGCTCACATAATTAATATATAATATTAGTCACGAATAATAATTATAGCAAATTATAATTATTATAAAAAATTAAACAATATAAAATTGTTTTGTTACGTAATTTTCCCTTAAAAATATCATACCCAACGAATTTTGTCACGTTTGTTATTGCTGGCAACTATGCCATAAATATAATTAATAACCTATAAATGATCATACCATAGTCCAATATTTAATCAATCATTTTTTTTATACACGTGCGTGATATTTTAGTTGGCCAGTATATTTTTGAAAATTTTCCCAAGTTTAAACTTTTTATTTATCTACATTAGTTTTATTGTGGCAAACGTCAAATTCAAGATAAACAACCCTTTAGAGATAAATATGATGACAAAATCAACAAAAAAGTTATCTAAGGAAAAATCAACAAAAATTTTAATGTAATTTCCATATATTGTTTTCGATAAATTTTCAATTTAAAAATAAATACTAAAATTAGTTCAAAGCAATATTGCTAAGAGAAATAATATAAATGAAGAAGTTATGACAAAATGCTAGGGATAATATGACAAATTAAATTAAAAAATAATCGTAACAAGATAAAATGATAATCAAACTGCAAAAGATAACATATGATAACCAAGCTCAAAGGACAAGAGTAATACTACAATTAATAGTATTGCTAATAGTACACACGAGTTAGCCGGACAACGGATAACTAACATTCTATCCAAATTTTTATTCTTCATAACCTTCTATCTAAGGTCATATGTTTGATAAGTTAGAAGCTGCAATTTTAGGACGATATAAATAAATAAATATATACTCTAAACAGTCCAAAATAATTCTTTTAGAGTGTGTTTGGTATGAAAGAAAATATTTTCTAGAAAAAATATCCAATTTCCCATTTTCAATTGGCTTAAATATTTTTCGGATGAACTTATGTTCCTTTAGTTTAATGAAAACGACTAACTTTTTTCTAATCTTTCTTTCAGCCTCACTCACCCCACCTAATCCACCTAAACGCCCCAACACTAGTCCCTCATAACGTGAACCACCCTACACCCAACTAACTCGAGACTCATCCCGGATCACCCTATTTGAAACCCCCTATCCCTCGAGACTCAACCCTAACCCAAAGTGAAACCTTACTCTAACTCGTGTCCTAACTCGACCCTCTCCGACATGGAACTTGCCCTTAAATCGATACAAGACCAAAACCTCGACCCTAACTCGAGGTTAGGATCTTAAGCTAGATCTCAGGGTCGGAGTCGGTCTTGATTCAAGTCTCATGTCAAGGTCGGGATTGGGTTCATGGTAGATGTCATATCAAAGGTCGAATCATGCATTGGATTGGAATACGAGTTTAGATTTAAGTTCATGATATTTATTTAGATTATACTTCGATATTTTTGAGACAATTATTTTCTAGAAAAATATTTTTCGTCAAATCAAACACGCCCTATCTTTAAAAGTTGGTAAAAAAACTTTGGCTTATGTTAATGGCTTTATTTTGTCGATCCATCGTCTCTAACTTTACACTTCCTCGTCTTCCATTGCAGCTCGTCCCTCTCAACACAACAGTTCCTTTCCCACACTGCCCTTCCAAATACCACCAAATTACCGCTTTGCCACTCGTTCTTCGCAGCAAAACAGCTTCCTTTGCCTCACTGCCATCGCCACCGCCGTCATCAACCATGGAGAACCCACCTGAAGGTTATCGGAGAAACGTCGGCATTTGTCTAATGAATCCTTCTAATAAAAAGGTCTTTTTTTCTTCCTACAGAGTAATTTCTGTATATTCTTCATTCAATTTCACTTTAAAAATCTGAACTTTGCAGATTTTTGCTGCTTCAAGGCTTGATATACCTAGTGCTTGGCAAATGCCGCAGGTAAATAATGTAGATTTCAATTGGATTCCCGTTCATTCTTTTTGTTTTCAATTGTTGAATGCGTTCCAGAATTTTCATTAGGGGGTTCGGAAAATAAAAATGTAGTGTCTAGATTTGAACTTGGAACCTCAAAATGAATTTTGAATTCCTGGAACAACTATGTCAACCTCCTATTCCTGTGTTTTTGTGTTTAGGGGGATTAAAAATGATCCTATGTATAGTGTTATGTTTTGCTTAGGGGTTCGGATGAACACGATTCAGTGAAATTGCGGTTAGTCTCGCTAGCTCTGTAGTTGCCTCCCCTTACTTGCTCATTCACAATTGTTACCACAAGAAAGTCATCCCTATCTCTGAAGGGGCTTATTCACTCCACGACCCCCCTAGATTTGTAGGGGTAGGTGGGTGGAGCAAGGTAACCGTCTAACCGGAAATTCATCTTTAAAGCTAAGTCCTAAGGAGGTTGGTTGGAATGTATGGGTGTAGGTTAGTGTCTTGGACCTGGAACACTGTACTCAGGGTTCCAAATCTCCAATGAGTGCCTATAAAGGGTTAATTATGTCATTGATATTTTCCACTACAAATTAGTCAAGGTAGTAAAATTATTTCTCATCTAATAATACTCCAAAGATGGTTTGACCTGAGGGGCAAACCCCTGATACTTTTTACATTTTGGGTCAATCTAAATATTTCACAGTCCGTTCATATTCATCAAGCTAACTATTTAACCATCACTTTAATATTGTTTTCTACTTTGGTTATAATTTGAACCAACATATTGACACCTTGTCTAGTTAAATACCTTTTGTAAAATTAAATTTTGGCCTAATGCTTCAATTATTTTTGGTCACAGAGGTAAAATAGTATTCGCTCTAACTCGCTAAGAACATGTCTGGATGAGGTAATCATAGTCTAAAATATGGAAGATTGTGTGGTGAGAGAATGAACTTAAAATCCTCACTAAAACTTAGCAACAGTTTAAAGTTAACTATCATCTCCCACTAGTTATATCTGACTTCCTACCACAATCTACTACTGTAATCTACTATCTGACATGTGGATAAACATATAATCCATGAGTTTCTCATGGAAGCTGGAAGTATTAATAGGCCTCTAAGTCCAAGAAGAGTCAAGAATCGTAATTACTTGTGGATTAAATTATAGTGATCAACAAGCCAACGGGGAAAAGAAGTTTTGCTTAAACACAATGTACTGATCTCGTCTAGTCCAGTAATTCTTTCCCCTTAAGTTTGGATTATCAATTATTTGTTGGGATAATGAAACAAATAAGACCTGTTTCGAGTTGAAAGCTGTTAAGGAATGGACCTTGGTTCTACTCAGCCTCAAAATTTAGCTCATTACGTGAGGATTGCAAGACCATTAAAAAGGGCAGCCCAGTGCACTAAAGGCCCCCCTCTGTAGGGGTTCGAGGAAGCCTGGACCACAAACATTTCCTATGCCTGAACTTGCTTTTTTGCAAGAGCATATCCTATTTAAGGAGGTAATAACTTATTTTGACAACCGATGTGTGATATTTAACATCCCTTGCATGTCTATTGGACATTGGATGGGTGGATAGTATAACATAGGAGTACAATAGAGGTTACCGAGAATTGAGATGAGTCTAGTTTGATATCATGCTAGTGAGGAGGTGTGAGAGGTTGGCATTTGGCAATGACAGGCATTAAGAGCGGTAAAGGCAAACCAAAAGAAGTATTAGAGAAGGTGATTAGACAGGACATGACGCATATTGAGTTTACCAAGAACATGACCTTAGATATGTTGTTTTGGAGGTTGCGGAATAGGCTAGAAGACTAGTTAGTAGTTGAGCATTCTTTTGCTTTCGTGCAAGATAGGATTGGTGGCAGCACTTGGGCCTTCTTTCTTAGTACTATGTTCATAGTTTCTGGTTCTTTGATTTCGAGTATCATCTGTGTTTTTTGTGTTGTCGTTATCGGATCTTTTTTTTTTTTTTTGCATTTATGTTCTTTCTGATGTATGTTGTGGACCTGCTGTCGTTGTTGTTACTGCTCTCATTTCTATTTTCAAATTGCCTGGAAATGCTTTATTAAGCCGGGGGTCTATCAGAAATAGCCCCTCTATCTCTATGAGGTAGGGGTAAGGTCTGCATACACTCTACCCTTCCGAAGCCCTACTTGTGGGATTACTTTGGATATGTTGTTGTTGTCATTAAGATCTCAAGGTTCAGTTCTGGTTTGACATTCCTAGAAACCTTCATTTTTTTACCTGCATATTCTCTAAAGATGTTAGTTTTCTCTCAGATACAAAGTTAGATGTTTCTTTTTCTGTAAAATTTAAAATAAAAGAAAAAGTTAGAAGAACTGTGTAACTTTTTCAAAATCTTGGTTTCTGCAATAAGATAAAGAAAAACATAACTGGGTTTTCTGAATCAGGGTGGAGTTGATGACAATGAAGATCCAACAAATGCTGCCATCAGGGAACTAAGAGAGGAAACTGGAGTTACTTCAGCAGAAATTGTTGCTGAGGTATGAAAAGTAGGTCTTGCTATAATCTTGAGTTTGTCGAGTTTTATTTCTTTGGTCCTCTCATTCAAGGCAGGCCAAAGAGCTTTAATCAGCTCACGAAATGGCTGTTGTTATTTAATACTTGGTTTGTTGGGTTGTGCTGAGAGTTCCCACAGTTTAAAGTTGGTTTCCAAAGTTAAAGAAACCCGAGTCCACAAGATCCTCTTTCTTAATTAGATGTGATCTCCTGTTTTGAGTAGCGGTAGGCTGGTTAGTGATGTTCTGAATCTGTTGTAGGTTCCTCATTGGGTAACGTATGATTTCCCTCCAGAAGTTAGAGAAAAGCTAAGGCATCAATGGGGATCTGACTGGAAAGGCCAAGCACAAAAGTGGTAGGTGCTTCTAAATCAGCAAAATGTACTTGAAACTCTATATTTTGCATTCCTCGATAAACAATAAGTGGGAGAGTGATTGCTATACAACTTGGTTTTGGCCCACAGGGGGATTCTTCGACATCATGCTATAAAGTTCAACTCCTTATTTACTGCTCATTTGAGCATCTGATTGTTTTTTCTTTTAGGTCTCCACTGTTTCCTAATTCTGAATGGTACTGAAATATGTGGAAAAATTCTAGGTTCTTATTTAAGTTCACTGGAAAGGATGAAGAGATCAACCTTCTTGGGGATGGGACAGAGAAAGCCGAGTTCGGAGAATGGTTGTGGATATCACCGGAGCAAGTTATTGAACTTGTGAGTGATCCATTTAGACCTTTGAAGGTTGACTTAAAACGACTTACGGCTTTAACTCCTATCATTTTGACTTTTATCCAAAATCTTGTCTACAGGCAGTGGATTTCAAGAAGCCCGTTTACAGGGAAGTTCTATCTGTTTTCTCGCAACATTTTCAGTAGTGAAACTAGTCATTTCTGAATACGAAGTTCAAGAGGTTCGTTTATGTTAAACCCTTTCTATTAGATATTCACTGTTCCGCTGCCCATTCTGTTAGTAAATTCGTATTTAATTCATCATTCTGTCTTCGTCATCAAAGCTTGAACCACTCAGTTTGTCAGGCAGGACCTATGCATACTTCTATCCCTTTACTAAAATCAGTTTTTTGCAAAAACATTCATGTGTGGGCAGTAATGTGCTGTTGCACGACTACTAGAGGATTCATATAGCAGACCTAAACTTGTTTAGAACTGAGACATGGTAGTTTTTTTGTACACTTCTCGTCGTATATTTTCATGTTTCTAAATTTTCTTGATGCTTAACAGGTTTTATTTGCCAAAATAATGGCTGGAGGTTCAATATGTTTTTGCAAGGGGCTAACAGCATAGCTGGTTTTGGTGAAATAAATATGTAAACCTTGTAACACTATATACAATTATTGGTTATGCTGTAACCTAAATTTCCCTTTTCATCTTTTATAGAAAAAAGAAATTTTATTACACAGAGAAAATATAGACGTGATGTGTGATTTGTGTCTAACTAATCATTTATCATATACTCCCCTCTGTTTACTTTTAATTGTGTACTGTATCGAAATTAGATACCATTTTTACGAGATGAAAATCATACGAACAATAAGGTTCAAATCTAACATAGTTTTATTGTTAGATACCTCGATTTTGGTACGCAAAACAATTCAGTATATTGATAGGTATAAAAAAAAATATCCTGTGAAATACATCTAGAATAATCTGTATCTACAAAGAAGTTGAATGTGATATAAAAGGTAAAATGTAAATGTATTGACATTGCATAAACAATTAGGATAGACATGAAGATTATAATTAGGAATAGTTATTCTAATTGATTTTGTTATGAAAAATATATTTACAGTAATCCTATAAATGCACACACATACTGTCATAATTAACATGCATGCATTATTATCTCAAATTATCTTTTTACAGTTAAAAAAAAAAGTTAGTCAAAGATAAATATAATACAATAAAATCTTAGCCAAATTTTTGGGAGGCAACATAAGGTGAATCACCAAATTAAATACACAACCTTCCACATTTATTTCATTTATATATATATATATATATATATAAATATAAAGTTAGTCAAAGATAAATATAATACAATAAAATCTTAGCCAAATTTTTGGGATGCAACATAAGGGTGAATCACCAAATTAAATACACAACCTTCCACATTTATTTCATATATATATATATATATATGTTATTTATAAGGATTTAAAGATTTACTTCCAACAGTTAAAAAAAGAAAATTACATTGGCATGACTCATTATGTATTATCCTTTATTTTAAAAAAATTATCCACACAAAGATGAGTCACCTTTATTTTTACTAAATAATTTTATCACCTAAAAAAGATTTCTTGTTTCACTATAAAAACCCTTCTATTCTCAAAAGATTTTGAACAACCAAATTCTCATATTTTATTTCTCTTGGTTTTATTTGTGCTTTTTTTGCTCAAATCAAAGTCAAAAATGACATTCCTCGTTGCACAAACTGATCATGGTATAATTTTTTTTGCCTTATTTGACTTCTTAAATTATATATTTAGTCGTTAATTATTATTTATGTAATTTGATGTTTGATTTTGAAATTTTTGGTTAAAAGTCTGTTGTTATTTGAACAAAATGTTATCAATGTTACTTGACTTCTTAAACTATATATCTAGTCGTTATCTTTCTGCTTTGATGTTCTAACTTGATATTTTTTATTAAAAAATTTGTTACTACTTATATTTGAAAAAGTGTTAATTAAATTATATATTTAGTCGTTAAATTGTTATTTATGTAATTTGATATTTATGTTCTTGATTTTGTTAATAGCAGAATTGGATAACAAAAAGGCAATTTCTGATGGTATATTTGTTGTCCCTGGCAATAATGCATTTGGCAACTCATTCAGGTAATTAATATTATTTTCTCAATCAAGAAATTATATAGAATTTAATATATAAAAACTTATTTTAACTTTACTCAATTATCAATGCAGGGATTATAATGCAGAGGCTGAACGTCAAAAGATTGTCCGTGAACTCTATCGCCAGAGTCACATTAACCAAACATATGATTTTGTAAGATTCCAAACAAATAAACCAAAAAAAAATAATCTTGGAATTAGAACTTTTCTTTATTGATAGAAAGTCTACATGTCTGATTTTATATTTTAAACAGGTGAAAAAGATGAGGGAAGAATATGGTAAAATGAATAAAGTGGAGATGAGTATATGGGAATGTTGTGAACTTTTGAATGAAGTTGTAGATGATAGTGATCCTGATTTGGATGAACCACAAATTGAGCATTTGTTGCAAACTGCTGAAGCTATTAGAAAGGATTATCCTAATGAAGATTGGTTACACTTAACTGGCCTAATTCATGGTTTGTTAGAAGGAAAAAATAATTAATTTTATTAAAAATTTATTAGGGGGATTAAAAGTATTAATATTTTGTCCAAAAATGTTGTAGATCTAGGCAAAGTTCTTTTGCTTCCTAGCTTTGGAGGGCTTCCTCAATGGGCTGTTGTTGGTAAGAATTTCGTTTCGGGAACTTCTTTCATTGGCATGTTTAAGACAGACAAAATTAAAGGACATTTTGATACGTTTTACAGGTGACACGTTCCCCCTTGGTTGTGCTTTTGATGAATCGATTGTGCTTCATGAGGTGATTTTCTTCTTTTCGAGTTTTGCTTTTTTCCTTACTATAGAGTCGAGGGTCTTTCAGAAACAACCTCTAATTGTCTTATTCTGCAGCAATTGAAGGGAAATCCTGATAACAACAATCCAATTTACAACACAAAATATGGAGTTTATTCTGAAGGATGTGGGCTTAATAATGTGGTGATGTCTTGGGGCCATGATGACTATATGTACTTGGTATGCATTTTTTTTTATTATTCAGAATAAAAACCTTTCAAATTTAGTGAAAATAAATGAAGATTATAGCTGATTTAACATAATGTTTGTGTAATTATGCAGGTGGCTAAGGCAAATAAAACTACTCTTCCATCTGCTGCATTGTTCATCATCCGATATCATTCCTTCTATCGTAAGCAATACATAATTAACTCGTTTTTTTTGTTTTCAACAACGTACCTAGTGTAATGATGTATGCAAACCTTACCCCTACGACTTGACGGATATAATGGTTAAACTTCATTGCTAATCTTGAACTATTGTTATGTAGCTCTGCATAAGTCAGGGGCATATACTCACTTGATGAATGAGGAGGATCATGAAAACTTGAAATGGCTTCAAATCTTCAGGTAAGGTTTTTTTTTTCCACTTACATAATTTGTACTTCAGTTTGCTTCTGACTTGAAGGGTTGCCTTGAAGCAACGGTAAAGTTGTCTCCGTGTGATCTATAGGTCACAGGGGTAGACAGCCTACATCTCACTCTTTAGCGCTGTGGCTCGTTGCTTAGTACACCGAGCTGCCCTTTTACTTGCTTCTCTTGATGACCATTTCAGAATTAACTGTTGCAAATGTGGTTTGACTGAACTTTGTGTAAATTGACAGCAAATATGATCTGTATAGCAAGAGCAATGTTAGGATTGATGTGGAAAAAGTGAAACCTTACTACATGTCCCTCATTGAGAAGGTAAATTTGCATTTGCCTTACTAGTTGAGTAAAGAGAAAATAGTTTCATATTATAACACCTCTATCCGAAGTAAGTTGGAATCAGCTATATGAATCCTCACCGATCATGTTGGTTCCGTACAATCATTTCATTTTGCTTTACTGAACTGCAAAATACATTTTGATTGCAGTATTTTCCATCCAAGTTGAAGTGGTGAAATCTCCCAGACAGGGAAGCTCTGAAACAAGATGCTTGTGTATTCAACAAAAAAAAAGATTCAGGAACTAGTTATGGGATTTTATTTGTGCATTTTTTTTCCTTTTTCTTGGGGGTGGGTGGGGGTGGGGTAGGGTAGGATATGGTGTTCCTAATGTTTCATAAATAAAAAAGTGTGTTTGTTCAAAATGCATTTGACTTTTGTTCAATTATTGTGATGAAACAAACTATAATTGCTGTGAGAATGCGTTGAAATGCAAGCAAATACAACGTAGCCAGTGTAATTCCAAAAGTAGGATCTAGAGAGGGCAGAGCGTACACAAACCTTACCCCTACCTCGGGAGGATAGACCCTCGACAAGAATGCAAGGATATCTAAGATAAAATCATCACAGCTACAAGGTACTTTGAAACAAAAGAAAGTAATATAAAAGCAAGACATTCGTAACTGGCTTGAAGATAAAGTATATTTGTATCATTAACTCAACTAGCTTTTGACATTGGCAGCTCATTATCTGTTCAAACTACTCATTGCTAGCAGCTCAATATCTGTCTAGTGTTGAGGTTTCATTGCTTACCTCTTTCCGTAGTTGATACTTGTGGTCCATCAGTGTTGGATGTGACTAAGTTTGCACATAATGCTGTTACCTCTTCTCGTTGTTGATACTCACGGTCCATTGGTGACATATCTTTCCTATAATACTGCTCGAAAGTCCAAACTAACAATCTACAGCATAACAATTCATACAACTCTAAGCTTTAAAATAGACTTTTGTTGTTGATATTCATCACATGAACATAACTGGATTACCAACACAGTTCTGGTTTTAGCAGAGGAATTTTTATACTTATCTAACTGCAACTCCATTTAAGAACACTTAAGAGTGTTTAAGGCTATCCAATTAGTTGATTCTCAGGATAATTTCATCATCTTCCAGAACTTTGTCGTCTCCATATATTAAGTAAAACCGTTCTTCAATTTACACATAGGAAAACTGAGATAAAGTCTACCAGAGTTAATAATCCATGAAAAAACAGTGACTAAAAACTGTTACCACAGCAGTAAAATGTACAATCTACTCTTCTCGATCCTAAAGAGAACACAACAATCACTGTGTATGATAAATAATGCGTTCAATATGATCACTAACTATGCCAGCAACAACCTCAGGAGAAAACCTGCTCATCATATCATTTCTTGCCTCCTTACCTCTGGCTTTAGCTTCCTCGTGATTTCTCATTACATGTCTCATAAGCATTTGAAGCTTATTAACCGAAGGTTCAGCCCATAAATGCCCCTTAAATGGACCGTCTGTGACTTCACTCATCCTATCGACAGGCAATGGGTAGCTATTATCTTCTGTCATGAATTCAGTTGGTCCTGACCAATTCGTAGCAATCACTGGCAGAGTCATTGCCATTGCCTCGACAATAGGCCTACCCCAACCTTCACCTCTAGATGGCAAAACAAATGCATTAGCAGCCTTGTATAGCCTAGGCATATCAACCTGAGGTATGTGTTCGTCGATTACATATACTCTAGCCCAACCATCTTTCGGTTCTTCCAAATCCGAATTCTCCACATATTCAACAATCTTGTTACCAAAATCCTTATCAGAATGATACGGATTCGTTAACAGATAAAAAACAACATCATCACCTCCCGAAAACTCCTTCAAGTAAGACCTCAATAAAACATCCCATCCTTTCCTATATTCCCACTTGAAAATACTCAAGAATACAAACTTTTCTCCATTTGAAAATGACCCCATCACTAAATTCCCTAATGACCCTAAATCCAATCCCTCATACTTAACTGGATCAAAAAAATCAAGATCAACAGGCTGAACAATCTTGACAACTTTCAATGGATCAACCCCACTTTCAGTAAAAGTTTTCACATGAAAATCAGTAGGAACCCAAACAAAATCCAAAAGATTACACCTTTTAACATGCTCATCATTAACTCTATCAGTCTCAAACATAGTCCTTCCAACTACAGCTTTAAAATTACCATAACCAATAGGTGGACATGGAAGTGTATCAAAAAGTGGAGGATACCAAGCACCAGGTTCACTATGACAAACAACAACAGTCTCATTCAACTTACATTCTCTATGGTAAAGCTCAACAGCCAAATTCCTCATATCTAAAGGTAAACCCTCCCAAAATTCAACATTTTCAAGATCCCCATGCTGCTCAATTTTCAAATTAAAGACTGGATTTTTATTCATTGAGTAATTATGTAAAGCTAAAATATATGACCAAGCTTCTGAACTGTACCCACCTCCTGAAAGAAATGGAGCCATCCATAGAACACAATAAGGGGCAGTGTAAATGGGGTTTCCTGAAATTTGCTTCTGAACTGTTGGATTCAGTAAATTTGATCTGAGAAAAAAGAGTCTTTTGAACTGATTTGTTTTGCTAATACTGAATGAAATTGCTAATATGAGTACCAAGATTGATAAAAGATAAAAGGGTTTGAGTTTTCCGATGAATGGAAGAGTCCGGCCGGGTGACGGCGGCGGTGGGTGGCCGGAATCTAGTTTTTCGGCGGAATGCATAATCAAATGGGAGATAAAACAGTGTGTATGAGCCAAAAAAAAAAAAGAACTTAATAATTTTAGTTGAAAATTTTTATGTTTTCGATTTTTTAAAATTATTTTTTATTATATTAATCTCGATAGTTATATTATTCACTAGATTAAAAGAATCTAAAGAAATTTGATTCATATATTTTGAAATATTTTTCGTATCAAAGATATATCTTTTTTCTAATTCATTTAGATCCACGACATTAATTTTTAACTAGAAAAATAAATATTTGAGCTTAAGAAGTTTATGTTTCAATAGGTCAATCTAAAATAAGCGATATAATTTGGTTTTATTTTGGACCATATGAATTCCTTGTCTTTTTTTTATCATGTATATGTTCTCGAGTTGTGCCGTTCGTTGATAGATATAATTGTAAATACTAATTTATTGACAATTATATGTAGCGATATACAATGATGTATACAACAATATATAAGAATGAAATTTGGGCCAAAACCCAAAAGATTAGCGGCTAAGGCCCAAGTTCTGACCTAGACAAACTACAATTAGACTTGGGCCCAAATCCTTCTTTCTTTTTATTTCTTTTTTAAAAAAATTAATTAGTGAGAACTTTTACTTATCTTTAATTGATAACTTAAGGTAATTCTAGTTTTATTGATATTTTAGTATATATGACAACTAAAAAGGAACGGATGGAGAATTAAATCGAGGATATGGATTCATTATACTAACATGAGTTAGGGTTCCACAAGTTTACCTCTATTCATTTTCAGCCGTTAAAATAAATATTGAACTTTAGTGTAAGATATCTAAAGCATGATAGTTTGACATATATTTAATTTCCTCTATTGATCCGTGACTCCATGGTGTACCAAAGTAATTTAATTATTGTATTGAATTATTTATTTTAATGTTTAAAACTATATATATTTTATATCTTGGCTATATTTTGTAAATTTCAAAAAACTAATGAATATAGATATAGTCATATAGGTGGATATTTTTTTCTTATTGGTTATGATTTTCCTCAATTCAAACCACTTGGCTTCAAAATTAGGTCATGATATTAATCCCAAATTTAAAAAAAAAAAATATAGAGAGAGGGCGCAATGCAATTACAAAAACAATTTTTTAAAATCAAAATATAATTTTTTTATCAATCTTTTATTCTTTTTAGAACGGATTAAAAAATTTGTAACAACTAAGTAGAAGGATGACAAGGTACATTGATGGTGCAAATACAAGTAAATTGTCCTTGGCCTTCGTCATCACACCTTGATCTCACTACATGCTGTCCATAACGTTGTTTACAAAATGTTGAACAAGGTGGGGATTGTTGTGAACAAGGAATAGGAGAAGAAAAACGTTCATCACATGTACCATCGCCATTCACTTGTTTCATCATCAACGTGCCTGCAAGCTCAAAATTACGGATTACAAGTTTAATTATTGGGATACATTTATTTAAAATTTGAAACAAATGATAATGAGAAAAATTGTAGATGAATACATACCATAGATGCAAATAATGAGAAAAATAGAACAACGAAAAGATGCACCAAAAAATTCCATTGAATAATTTTGTGGTGAATAAAGTAGTCACTCTACATTTCTTTTATAATCGTAGAACCTCAAAAAATTATAGTAAGTAAATATGTTATTAATGAGAAGTGTTTAATTAATTTACCAATTGGGAAGGATTTACTTTGAAGTCAATATATATGAAGAATAATATGGAAATCATTAATTGTAACAACAAATATATATCTATGAATAATATGGAAATCATTAATTGTTGAACCAAATCTTAAGTGTACAAAATAGTATAATTTATTTTATATTATACTTAGATTTGTTGCTACAATTAATAATAATTGTTCAAAGAACAATTTATTATAGCAACAATATGAAGAATATTTGAAAATATTTATGATAAAAATTTTAAATTATAATTTTTAATTTAATAAAATAATTATAAAAAATATACTTTTTAAAAAGTGGACTGATCCGGCAACCTTATAAGCCCACGTACTGAATTGAGCCGACTATATTCTAGCCCATATCAAAAATAAACTAGCCGGATCTAACCCGTAAAATGTCAAAGTCTGTAAGTTAATAAAATGTAAATTACAAAATACAATATGAAACTTACAATATATCCATTCAGAGACTACACGATGACATTCCATTTAATTGTGATAGAAAATATCATATACTTGCAAAAAAAGATAACAAAAGATATGTTTTATCGTATGATAAAACATCTACTAAATAATAACGTGACAATTAAAAGTTAAAAAAAGGCATATTTGGGAGGATATTTTTATCCAAAATACAAATAATATATAAGCATAAAACATTAAATTACAACAACATAAATGTCAGAAGTACTAAAAATATTTCTAGGTTGACCTCCTATATCACCTATATATATAGTAGTTAAGCATAAAGCATTTAATCAAATCAAATTAAAATTTAGCACTTTTATATCACAAAAAATATACACATAACATTTGTATCAAGAGATTAATACTTGGTGAAAATGAGTAAAAAACATTAATAATTATTTAAAACAAAAAAAAGTTCAATACAAAATAAAAATAAAAAAAATGAACGAATAACAATAACATAGGCCGATATAATTTCACAACAAAAATTTAATGAAATACGCAAATTTAATGAGTGGTAAGACTAACATGTAATATATTTTTATCTCGAGAATTCGTTTGATTATGCAATATCATAATATAATATAAAATTATGATATAAACTTTTATATCGTATATATTTTTTAAAAATATAAAAATTTGAAAAGTTGTAAAATTATTAAAATAATCTTAAAAATTTGTTCAATCTTACCTAATAAATAAAAAATTATAAAATTGCATGATAAATTATTACAAAACTATTTGTTCCCATTTAAGTAACTGTTTCATCAAATTTTAATTCAAAAAAAAATTAACATAAATTATAGTGAGCTAGTTTTTAAATATAATTCTCATGCATAATACTGACAATTTCCTCACGTTGAACATGCATTTTTCGATCATGTAATTGAGAACATGAATCAACATTGTTACTTTAAGCTATTTGCTGGTCAATATCATCCGCAACTATATTTTTATACTAATCGACCATAAATATTTCATTACTCTTTTGATATTCTCGTAAATAATTATGTAATATTGCACAAGCTATCACAATTTTCACTTATGTGTCAATATTATAATGATTCATGCGGTGATTCAACATTTTTTTAATCTATTTTTTCAAGCTCTAAAAGTACGTGAAATTATTTTAACAAATTTAAACTTGTAAATTGATATTTAAAAAATTTTAAATTAAGGATATGATATTTTTAGAGCTTATTTAAGAAAAATATATTCATTATTATAGATAATAGAGCGACAAATTCATCAGTGAAACGAAGATGGCGGAATTGAGAGGACTGAAGCTGGAGCAGAGGCATGGGAAATCCAGAGTGAGAGTAGCTAGGGTTTGGAGAGATCGAGATGGAAAACATCACTTTGCTGAATGGAGCGTTAACATCAGTCTCATCTCCGATTGTTTACCTGCATATGTCTCCGGCGATAATTCCGATATCGTCGCCACCGATACCATGAAGAACACTGTAAGTACTTCTACTTTTTTTTTTCTATGACAGCTTATTCATATGCATAAATGATGATCTAATAATGAAATCTCAGTATGAAAACTTTGTTAGATTGTCAGATCGGGTGGCTTATTTGACTGAGTAAAAGTTGGTATTCCATACGTCCTTAACTTAATCTTTGATTTGAGTTTGAGATTAGAAAAATGAAAATTGCTAGAGAGCAGTTTTGGGGACTAAATTGCTACTTAAGTGGCTTGACTCTCTGGCTGGCCACAGATCTGTTGATCAATTTCATCATCTGTGAAACTAATACAGAAATGCTGGTATTTTTGGTTTCCGCTGTTTTTTTCCGAAGAAATCGAATGATCCTGAATGAGACTGTAGGATTGATCTAATTGTCTAAGATATTGCATGATCACAGATTTTCTTCACTTTTGTTGATTAGATAATTAGCTTGTACATTTTTTTGGAAAAAAATCTGATTAAATTCTGAATTATACGTTTTACTTGTTGTTTTCATTGTATTGTTGGTTCTGATTATTGAATTGTGAAATAGGTATATGCGAAAGCTAAGGAATGTTCAGAGAAACTTTCAGCTGAAGATTTTGCCATTGTACTTGCAAAGCACTTCACCTCCTTTTATCAGCAGGTAACACTTTGTCAAAATCTATTAATCACCGACTTTATTTGGGTCTGAGGCGTTGTTGTTAATATCTAATAATGAAATTTCAGTAAGAAAATTATTGAATGTCAATGGAACAGTATTTTTGGGACAATTATGTGATTATGTCCATTAATCTGTCAATTGCTCTGTTCAGAAGAATAAAGAATTGTGTATTTGTTGCCTTGTGTTATGTGCAGAGTTTGGAAATTCTTGTGCTTTGGTCGTGACATTGCTTAGTATATTATATGGCTTCTATGATTCACTTTACATGGATCTTCTTAAGTGCCATTTCATATTCTGTTGTTGTAGGTCACTGCTGCAATTGTTAATATAGTTGAGAAGCCATGGGAACGCATTAGCATAAAGGGCCAACAACATGAACATGGTAAGCCTTTTGATTTACAACAGAATAAGTTGCATACTTCCGTAATGAATTTCCCCCTCCCTTTAGATGTTAAAGTGAAACTCTAACTTACCTTATGCTGCTAAATCTCATAAATTGTAGTGAGTAGGCCACTTGGCTGATTTCCTCCCTTTCTTTACTCTCGTTTCATCTCCTTGATGTCAAGTTAATTTTTTAGATCAGGACATGAGCCATAGGAATTCTAGTCCCATTGTAAGTTATGATAAGACATTTTGTGAGTAATTTAACATATTTTTTCCTTATGTTGTTATTTCTTTCAGAGAATTATAGCCAGCGTCACAGTCTTCTGTGCTTTCATTTAACAATATGCTGTCAAACTTGATAAGGCAAGATCAAATTCAAAATCAAGTGTGAGACAATTTAGTTTTTAAATAATGAGTTATTTCCACCAAAGCTTCCTAAATAGTCTAAATACTCCTAACTTTTTTTTTAAAAAAAGAGTTTAGATTCTTCTATTTCTCATTTGATCATGATCATATTTTAAAATTAGATCTGTATGAAATGCTACAACATTAAGCTTGATAATGACTACAATCTGGTTTATGCAGTTAACTTGATAAACCTGATCTAACATTGTAATCCTTGTTTGGACGCATCATGAGATTCCATTGTTTGTATTTGCTTGCTTTTGGTTTATGTTTGAATGAAATCAGTCGGGGTGATTTCTTCTCATCTTCCTAAGTCTTGGTAGGCAGAGTTATCTAGGAGACGAGGACCTGCAACCTTCTTTTGTCAAAACAAATGCCTCCAAGAGCTGTTTTATGCCTGACACTACTTTTTTTTGGAAATACTGTTCGAATACATTTTAGCTGATCATATCAATTTTTAGCTAATAAAAGGCCTTAAAGTTGGTCCTCTATCATATATTACAAGGAGCTATAATTTCCTGAAACATAGTTGCAAAATCCTAAGAGTTGCAGTTTGTGGACCCCTTTTATCTTGAATATATTGGCTCAGTTTATGGTCCAATCTGGGAGTTGAATACTGGAGGAGACAGATGCCTTGATAAAGGGGTTTGGAATGTCCTCATTGTATGAATCAAAAAAGTGTTGTTGCTAGTGATCCGATGCTCAATGAGTTTAGAGGATTCAAGTGGTTGCATGGGAAAGCATCTAAAGCTTTGGGATGCCCGAGTGCCTTAAACCATAATGTTTGATATCTCGAACTTGTTGCATCATTTAACTTTGGTTTCCATTTATACAATCTGATTTTCTATCTGATGAGGTGATCCACTGATATTAGTGAAGAAATTGGGTTTCCTTGAAATTAATGATTGTTGTATGTTGCCATCATTACAAGGTTTTAAGCTTGGCTCTGAAAGACATACAACTGAAGTAATGGTCGATAAATCAGGAACATTGCACCTGACATCTGGTATTGAAGGATTATCAATTCTGAAGACAACTAAGGTAATCCCTGTTATACATCTGCCTAAGATTCTTTCTTTATTTTCTGCTTCTAGTTGTTGCAGGTAAAGTTACAGTTCCACATACCTAAAAACAAGAAAGAAAAGGGTTCTGGAGTTTGAATGAGAACTTTTACGGTATCCTATTAAGATATGTGATCCTCCTTTAGTAAAATGAGGTATGTCACACTCCAGGAAGTCATTTTAGTTTGTTTTCTTTCGACCCTCCCACCTTCTGGACGGAGTTAGTGGAGGTTGGGGCTATGGATCAGCTACAAGGCAACAAGGGTAGTACTCTCAGGAATGATGGAGATATAGCTGGTATGTAGTTTGAGATGGTTTATATGTGGGTCACACAAGATCCATTCGGTCCCACATAGGTCCTTAGTCTTCCTTACTCTAAAATTGGAGCTCCAGCATCTAATATACTTCTTCCTATAGTAACTAGGAATTCTTTTTTACGTGATTAAAATTGGTAGTACACATTTCTTGATGCACCACTCTAAACAAATGGCTACTGAATTTTTTCATACAATAAGTGCAGTGTTGATTTGTATAACAAATGGCTTATTGAAACAGTCAGGTTTTGAAGGATTCATTAGGGACCGGTACACTATGTTGCCTGAAACACGCGAAAGGATGATGGCTACAGAGGTCACTGCATCTTGGAGGTAAATTATTCATCTTTTTATGTTTCTAAAAGAAATGGTGTTAAAGTTTTCTGACATGAATGAGATCTTAGTCTTGCTTTGGTAGTTGTTAGTCATACTACCATGTTTCATTCTGCCCATTGTTGACCGTGTTGTGAACCTGAGCATTGGTTAATACAGGTACTCTTTTGAATCTCTCTCAAGTCTTCCCCTGAAGCCTCTGTATTTCACAGATAGATGCATAGATGTGAAAGAGGTCCTGCTTAACACATTCTTTGGACCATCTAAGGAAGGAGTATACAGCCCTTCTGTTCAAGCCACACTTTACGAAATGGCAAAGGCTGTTCTTGGAAGGTCTTTCTCTCAATTTCAACTCATAAGACGTTTCCTCATTTTCCTCGCACACACACAAGTGAAACTAAACCTCGATATCACTTTATTTTCTTCTTCAAGTTTCATAATTGCTATGATTCCTTATGGTTTCTTGGTATTGTTCTTTCAGGTCTCCTGACATTTCATTCATTCAGTTGAAGATGCCAAATATCCATTTTCTGCCGGTCAATTTGCCAAGCAAAGATAAACCAGACATTGTTAAGGTAAACTTGCCCTTTCCTCATTTGCTGGACTATAGTGGAACTGTGTGCTGAAATGCAGTGAATATGAAGTTATTTCCCAACCCTTGTAATGATACTTACCAGGCAACATCCCGTCCAAAACTGGACAGTAAATAAGCCTTAATTGAGGCCCTTCCCTTTGTGAAGACAGAATTGGGCCTTGTCATCTATAGTTAATCTATAGATTAAAAGTAATCTATAGATGACAATGCCCAATTCAATTGTAGGATATAAAGCTAATCTATAGTTAGTTAACTATGGATGGATGTAAAACTAATCTATAGTTGGTTAACTAACACACAAATACAGCTGGAATGTAGGGAACTAACTACAGTTCAGCTAACTTTATTGACGGCTGGATCCTCAATATTGCGGAATATACCTTACCTGTTCCAAAACAAAAGAAAAAGAAAGATAAGAAGACCAATGGAGAAACTGAGTTGTTTTAGGAAAGCAAGACAGGCTGGATTAGTTAGGGGGAAGGGTGGGACTAAGGGCCAGGGGAAGTCAAGGGTTCTAAGGCAATGAATAGAGGTAAAGTAGTGATGTCTGGGCTTGGGAAAAGGGAGCAATCATGGAAGTGAATCAGTGGACCTGGGATAGAAGATTCTTAGTGATCAGATCCAAATTTTATTCATGCTAAAGAGAACTTAAAAGTAGATATACTGCAATGACATCAGATGCTTGATAAATGAACAAAAACTAGTATATCTGCCACTGGCTAAGAAGAAACTCCAACAAACTACATAGATGTTCTTTCTACCTGCTTTTCCATGGCAAAACGTGTCAATACTGGAGGGATGGTCTACATGGATTTGGTCTCAGGGAAGGAAGAGAAGTGATGGGGGGCTGGAATTTGTTGGCGATAATGAATCTACATCATGCCAAGTCGTGGGGATACAGTATCTACATGTAATGGAAGAGTTTGAAACGAAAGAGGGTACAGTTAATAATCCACGTAAATGATTCTCGAGTTACATATCTTTAACCATGTATTATCCAGTTGCTTCAGATGTTCTAGTTTTCCAGATGCATTGTTACCACTGTTAATGTACTTCTCTCATGAGCTTGAATCAATGGCTGATATTTATCTATCATAACCTTTCAGTTTGCTGACGATGTTTACTTGCCAACGGATGAACCACATGGGACGATTCAGGCGACTCTCAGTCGTCTAACGTCAAAGATGTGAATTACTGCTGATCAAATGGTACTGCCTATGTTCATTTGCTTACATTTAAGTTGTTACCAAACCAAAGCTACACAAGTGGGAGAAATGTTTCTAGCAAGAAGCAACAACATATAACATGTTTTCTGAATCTTTGAAGTTCGTTGTACACATTTAACATATAGGTTAATAAATGTATTGCAACATGATCTATCATTGTGATGTAATCCAACTTAATAATAAATCAACGTTATAATATATGAAAACGAGTATCCGTTGGAGTTATATTTTAGTTAAATAAATTATAATAATATCTTATAAATTATACAAACTGGATACCAATATAATTTCGCAAGGAAAAAAAAGTAAGTTTTTCGATTTTAGAGGCAAGAAAACGTTTTGAAATTTTGACGTTTAAGATAAACATATAAGATACTATTACTAATGTTTTGACATAATATTTTTTTTTTCTCGTATATCAAAAGACAATAAATAAAACTCATTTATTTTCAATTTCATTGGTACTCAAGTTTCTATAAAGGCATTTTAAAAACAAAAAATCTTTTATACTTGAGTTGTGTTTTGTGTGATATATGCTAAAAATGATTTATTATTTTGTAACAAAAATCAGGAATTTTAGATCCCATAAAATATTATTATACTACTGACAACTGTATATTAGAATTTAGATCATTGTTTACGTCATTTTAGCCCCTTTAAATTCTTCAACTACCTTGTGATTTAATGGTATAAAACAAATGCTAAAATGCTTTAACACACAAATTGTTCTTTTTCTTCTTTCTTTCTTCTCTTCTAACCTAGCATTTTAAAAACAAAAAATAAATAAATAAGCATAAGCATTAATTCTTTTCCCAAATACTTAGAAAAAGTCCAGGAATCTTCCTTTTTTTTTTTCTATTCAGAAAATCCAATTTCCTCTTGATTTCCTTGTTCTAGAAGATACCATTTTTTTTAACAAAGAAAATTCCAATTTCTGACAATACACGTAATATTTTCTGGTATATAAGAGGATTGTTTGATGTTTTGTTCTCCCAATAATATTAAATTGAAGATTTTGCGTTTATACAATTTGGGTTTGCTATTTCTTGAATTTTTTTTCTTAAAGTTGTGATTTTTATTTGGAATCTTTGGATATGAGTTTAGGGGGAGAAAAGAAAAATGTGGTTGTGATTGGGGGTGGAGTTGCTGGTTCTGTTGTAGCAAAAACCCTTCAAAATGAGGTCAATGTTTCCCTCATTGATGAGTAAGCATTTCTCTTTTATCAACTTTTTTGCCTCTCATTGTGAAATTGATAATGTGTTAGCTTTATTAGTGTCCCTAACTCGTTGCAAAGATAAGGGGTAAGGTTTGCGTATATGTTATTCTCAAGTAGATTCCATTCGCGGGATTACACCGGTTATGTTTTTTGTTAGATTTATCATTTATGTGTGTCCATATCCTCCAAAGATAGGAGTAATGGGGTAAGGTGTGTGTACATCTTCTACTCGTCAAACCCCACTTGTGGGATTACGCGAGTTAGCTTTATGAGTGTCCCTAACTTGTAAAGACAGGGATAAGGTTTGCCTGCACCCTACCCTTCCCAGATTCTACTCATGGGATTACACCGGTTATGTTGTTGTTGTTGTAAGATTTATGAGTGTTCCAAGTACATGCATACCCTCCTCAGACCTCACTTGTGGGATTCTACTCATTGTTTCAGTTTCTTGACTTTTTTTAAATCATGACTACTTGTTTGTGCTTGTTTATTACTCTATTTATTAGTTTATTGTGCTTAAATTAACTGAATACATGAAAATGGAACAGGAAAGAGTATTATGAGATAACATGGGCAAGCTTAAGGTGTATGGTTGAACCTGAATTTGCAAAAAGATCCGTCATTTCTCACGCTGAATACCTCCCTCATGCGAAAATCATTCCGTCAGCTGCAGTTGACATCACAGACACTTATGTATTGACCAAACAAGGCAGCCGAATTGCATATGACTATCTTGTAGTTGCCACTGGTCATACACAAAGCGGTTTTGAGACGAGAACGGAGAAGATCAGTCAGTACCAAGCAGGTATTGCTCCAATCTCGTGGTTACTTTTGTGTTCTGCTTTCATAGAACTCAAAATCTTATGTGCAACTAGTTTTTTGCTTTTATCTTATGATACTAACCTTAAGAAATTCGACGGTTTTCTGATAGGGTAATTGAGTACTCAAATGGTTATATATTGCCATCACCTTACAAATAGCTTGTCTTACTAGTTTAAATTTCGGTCACTTCAAAAACCATATAATAATATAAAACTTTAAGAAGGGGGCTAGGGTGTATGGAGAAGAAAGGAACAGAAATTAAAGAGAATCGGATTCATCTTCTTGTTTTCTGTTTAGGAACCCAGAGAGGCTAAAAGAAATTCTTAGCTTTGGTTATGTCAGCAGTACATATTACTGGATGTTATTTGTAGAAAACCATAGATTGATATAAGCTCTTTACATTTGGTATACCAAGTGTATATTGGGACTTAGATCACAACATCATTAAAAATATGACAGCACAATAGCAAGATACAAAAGCAAATGAAGCAACAGATGAAAGAGTAGTAATACAAATCAAATTCCCATTGTTCATTAAACCGATCAGGGCATTAACTTTTGCTCAACTCTTGTTCCTTGGTTTACAGAGTATGAAAAGATAAAGGCTGCTGATTCCATATTGATAGTCGGAGGAGGGCCAACAGGTGTGGAGTTGGCTGCTGAAATTGTTGCAGATTTTCCTGCTAAGAAGGTGACATTGGTGCATAGAGGATCAAGATTATTGGAATTTATTGGAGAAAGCGCCAGCAAAAAGGCGCTGAATTGGCTTACTTCAAAGAAAGTTGAAGTCATATTGGAGCAATCAGTCCTTGTTAACTCTCAATCAGATGGCGTTTATAGAACATCTGGTGGAGAAACTATAGTTGCTGATTGTTATTTTCTTTGCACCGGTACACTATTTGGTTCAGTATGGTTAAAACAAACTATCTTGAAGGATAGTTTGGACAGTCGTGGAAAGGTAATGGTTGATTCAAATTTGAGGATCAAGGCTCGCAAAAATATCTTTGCTATTGGGGACATCACTGATGTTCCGGTAAGTCAACCATACCTTGTTTAGTTTCTTACATCTTGTTGTCAACTTGTCATCCCTATAAACCTTAAATGTACATTCAAGAAAGCGTTTTTCAAGAACCTCTGTCTATGCATCTTCTCTTCCTAGCTCCTCCTCGTATAGAAAAGTCGATGCAAGTAACACTAGAACCTTGTTAATATTTGTACAGTATGTAAATGAATAACTATTACTCTACCAATAAAAGCTCCAATGGATCGTAGTAGTTCTCGCGTCATAAGAAGCATTTTACGTAGAAGACATTCTTACTTTGTGATGGTGAAATGCAGGAACTTAAACAAGGATATTTGGCTCAAGAACACGCAAAGGTAGTAGCCAAGAACATCACGTCATTAATAAAGGGAGTGGAAGATGATCACAAATTGGCTGTATATAAACCAGCAACCAAGGCATTGGCTATAGTATCTTTAGGGAGAAAAGATGCAGTGGCTCAATTTCCTTGTTTGTCAATCGCTGGACGCATTCCAGGCATGATAAAATCTGGGGATCTATTTGTTGGAAAGACGCGCAAAGGACTTGGTCTACAGCCCAGCGTTTAGTTGTCCTGCTTATAATGCATGTTAGAGAAGTTAACATCTACGTACATTGTACCATTCCAATACTCCATTTGTGGGATTGCACGGTGTATGTTGCTGTTGGTGGTTATTTGTGGACATGTAAACTATATATCAATATTCTGGTTTTAGCTATTATAGCAAAGGCAATTATTATCAAGTATATCTAATGGCATGTTTGTTTATCAAAATTATCGATTAAAGAAAAGTACAAATATAGGAAGCACAAGAAGAGAAAGGATTAGATCTTAATTATCAATTTCTTCATTTAAGAAAGGATTATTAAAACAGGTTTCAAACTTCAAAAGCCATTAAAGCTTAGTTGCTAAGCTATCAATTTCACCTGGTGATCCATTTTTCATGGATCCAACCAATTAGTCAAAATACAAGAAAAAAAATAAGTGTGAAGCTATGTACAGATTTATCTTTTAGGCATAATACATAAAGGTATAACTATACTTTTTAGTTTCGCTTTAGTTGACATTCATGTCCTTTAAATTTTGGTGTGCATAAGTAGAAATATAAAGGGAAAAGGGTCTGATATACTCCTCAACTTTGTCATTTGGAGCTGATATACCCCTTGTTATGAAAGTGACTCATATATACCCCTACTTGTAAACAAATGGCTCACATATACCTCTGTCGTTACAAAACGGCTCACAAATACCCTTCATTTAACGGAAGTTAAAAAATTAATTTTAAACTTATATTTATTACTTCTAATTTTTTTAAAATAATTATTTAGGGGTATATATGATTCTTCTATCAAAGTTCAAGGTATATTTTAATTTTTTTCATACATAAATTATTTTTTGACTTCTTTTATTATAATTATTTGAATTTCTTATTCTTATTTTATTTTTGTCTTTCATTCCTTAGTTTAAGGGGGGAAAAATTAAACTATTTTTTGTGTGTATTGTAATTTAATTTTGTATTCGAAGAAAAAATTTGGTCATTTACAATAGTTTTACAAGAATATTAGTGAAACATAAATAAATTTGATTATCAAAATAATAATTATAAATTAGTCATTGAAACAAAAAAAGTCAAAAAAATATGTTTGACGAGGATTAAATTTACTCATATGGGATTATACTTTTTAGAAAAAAAAAATAAAAATTTAGATTAAAATCATATTTTTTATCATTTCCGTTAAAGAAAAAGGTATATGTAAGCCATTTGTTTACATGAAGGGGTATATATGAGCCACTTTCATAACAAGGGATATATCAGCTCTAAATGACAAAGTTGAGGGGTATATCAGACTCTTTTCCCAAATATAAATTTGTATAAAATTAAACAAGTTGATACACGTGTCCTACATGACATAGTACACGTAGAACGTCACGTAGGATACCAAATTGTCATGTAGGATAAATGTGTCTATTTGTTCAATTTTATACAAGTTTAAGTGTCTACTTGTGCACACACAATGTTAAAAAGGTCATAGTTGCTGACTAAAAACCAGAGGTCATAGTTACATGACAATTTTGTGTCCTACGTGGCGCTTACATGTATTATGACAAGTTTAATCGTCAGTGTCTACTTGTTCAAATTTAAACAAGTTTAATCGTCTACCTGTGCACACTCAAAATTGGAAAATCTGCTGGTGTTTACATTGAATATTTGATCCTAAAAGGTGTTTATGCTTGTGTCTTTTTTGTTGTTCTTCGTAATCTGATTTATATTCGAGCTTGTAAAAGTTAGATTCCTGGAATGTTTCCTTGCCAGTTGAGACCAAAGTGTTTGTTTGTGTATTAATTATGTCAACATAACATTGTTTCAAACTTCTCAGTGTTTTTCTTGTATGATTACTGTTATTCTTATTCTGATAATATAACGTATTTTCTAGAAATAGACCAATGGTTGAAAAAGTAAATCATTTAGAAATGCATCATCTCTTTTAATTAAACAAATGATAAAGGTAACTGCACTAATATGCCTCAAGAAAATGAAAGATATGAAAAAGCAGACCATAACAGTACTTTAGTCTAATAAATAACAATGCAGAGAGATTATTAAATCTTTTAGTTATTCCAGCAAACAAAGAGAAATGGCTTATGCTGCTCTTTCTTCACTTATCTATACACTGAACCAACTCTTGAAACCTAATCAATCTTTGGTTTGTCGATGTTGTACACAACAACATCTCGAATCACTCTGTCAAAATCTTTCTGCTCTGCAAGATTTCCTCGACAATACTATGACAAAGGATATTGGAACTCTTAAGGTATCTAATTCACTAGTATAATATCTAAATCTTACTGATCTTATAAAAAAGATATATTTTTTTTTAGTAGTGCTAATTTATTGAGTTTCAATTTCAAGGTTATAGAAAAGAGGATCAGAAATGTAGTATACAAAGCAGAAGATAGATTTGATTTAAGTCTAAGAAGCATCATTCTAGCAGATCACGAGGACAAACGGCAAAAGGCTTGTAGATCCTTTTATGAAGAATTGTTGAAAGTGGAAGAACAAGTTTATTTTCTCAAAAAAGAGGTGATGGTGGTCGAGTTTAACAAGCATGGAAGCAAATCTGCAGAACTAGCAACAAATCCTTCCACACTCGAAAAAAGTAAATTTGAGGAAAATATTGTTGGGATGGAGGATGACTTCAACACCATACTTGATAGCCTCACTACCCAAACAGATGAGTTAATTGTCATACCAATTTTTGGTATGGGCGGTATAGGTAAGACAACTCTTGCAAGAAAAGTTTTTGGAGATTCCTATATTCGTTCTCGATTTGATAAACATGCATGGGTCACTATCTCCAAAGAATACAATCAGAGACAAATGCTTCTTGAAGTTGTCTCTTCAATTACTGGAAGCAAGCAAGAAATGAGCGATGATGAACTAATGGAGATTGCGTATAAAGGTCTGAAGGGTAGGAGATTTCTAATTGTCATAGATGATATTTGGAGTACAAAAGCTTGGGACCAAATGCGAAGAATATTTCCAAATGATGATAATAAAAGCCGAATTCTATTAACCACTCGGCTCAAGAATATTGCTGATTATGTCAGTTGTCCTGATTTTCCTCCTCATAGCAAGTCTTTTCTAAGTCTAGATGATAGTTGGAATCTATTCACTGAAAAAATATTCAAAAAAGATCCATGTCCTCCTCTACTTGTAAAAATAGGGAAGCATATTGTTCAACAATGTCAAGGATTACCTCTCTCGGTTATTGTTGTAGCTGGACTTCTTGGAAAAATCGACCCAACGCATAACAATTGGAAGATCGTTGAGGGAAATCTGAATTCATTCTTTGGTACGGTATCTGAACGGTGCAAATCAATTCTCTCTCTGAGCTATAATTACTTGCCCCAATATTTGAGGGCTTGTTTTCTTTATGTTGGAGGTTTTTCTGAAGATATGGAGATTGATGTTTCCAAGTTGATTAAGCTATGGATTGCTGAGCAATTCGTAAAGGCAAGAAGAAGCAATAAAAGGTTAGAAGTGGTTGCGGAGGAGTATCTACAAGAGTTAATTGATAGAAGTCTAGTTTTGGTTGGTAAACAAAGGGCTAATGGAAGGATGAAAACTTGCAAAATTCACGATCTCCTTCGACAACTGTGCATAAGAGAAGCTAAAACTGAAAAAGGTTTGAATGTCATGAATGGAGATGTCACCAGAGCCATATATTATAGTATGCAGCAGAGCAGTCGTATAACTCGCACCTTTATTCCAACGTCATCTTTTGGTTTAGTTTTTCCAAAAAGGATTTTCTCCATTGTTTCAGAGTTGAAGTTGCTTAAGGTGTTGGACGTATTATCAGTTGAATGCGATTTCTCTTGTGTAATACCTGAGCTTGTACATTTGAGATATGTTGCTGCAAGAATTGAGAGAGCTCTTTCACTAGACAAATTGAGAAATCTACAGACCATAATTCTTCAAAGTCTTGAAGAGACGGAGCTGAAACACCCCGTAGATATTTGGAGAATGTCAGAGATAAGACATGTAGATATCGGATTGCCACTATATATATCTAATCCTCTTGATTCCGAAAATCATAGTATTGAAGGACACCTTTTGTTTCTCAATAACTTGCACACACTGTATCTTCACTATTCTCCTTTTGTTCCGGAAATCATAACGAGAAGTCCCAATCTAAAAGAGCTAAAGATTTCAGATAGATCTGAGCATCCTGTTTTTGATTCTCTCAGTCTTCTATATGATTTGGAGACACTACATCTAGCAACCTTTGACCCGATGAATTTCTCCGGAGATATTTTCCCTCCTAATCTAAAGAAATTGAGATTATCATACACTAGATTACCATGGGAAGTTGTGAATTTGCTGGCTAATTTACCTAATCTTGAGGTGCTCAAAGGGAATGATGCATTCAAGGGAACAAATTGGAGATTAAATGAAGATGTTGTGTTTCGCAAATTAAAGCATTTAAAAATTGTAGCCGGAGATCTGCAAAGGTGGGAAGTAGCTGGTAGTGATAATTTTCCGATGCTTGAGCAACTAATACTACATCAGTTGCGTGATCTGGAGGAGATTCCGGTGAGTATTGGAGAAATAATGACACTAAAATTCATCCAAATAAACTGTTGTGGCTCTGGTGTAGACACTAGTGCAACGAAAATTCAAGAAGAGCAACAAAGCTTAGGAAATTATGAGCTTCAAGTTCGAATTACTCCTATGGTATGTTCATTTACATCTTTCATTATGAGTCAATTCTTAATTAATATGCTCATCAAAAAAAATTGTTACAGTAAAGTTTTCAGTTTTTTTCTTATTTCGAAGTTTACTCAAAAGTGTCCACATTTTTTCAACAGCCCGACTTATCTCGAGCTACTGTGCCTGCTAATTCGGACAGGTAACGAATTATAACCTTCATTTTTTCTGAAAATAATCATGAATTTCCATTGTTTAGCTTCAAATTCTGTTTTGAGATCGTTTGAATTCAAACTACGATGGTTTAGGCATAAGAAGAGGTGTAGGTGTTCTAGTGAGAGGTTGGCTATGGTCGGTGGGTTTAAGGAGAGGTAGAGGGACACCAAGAAAGTATCAGGAAGAGGTGATTAGACAGGACATGTCAGATCATTAGTTTACCGAGGATATGTTCTTAGATAGGAGGTTAGACTCGCTATCCTGTGGATATGCTTGGTGGTAGTTTGGTACGGAGTACTTGTTTCTCTGTGGTAGTAATATTATTCTCATAGTTTCTTGTCCTACGATTTTGGTTACTCCTCGTGTTTCATGTGCTATCTCTGCTTACATTCAAAATGTCTCCGTGAAAATAGAAATATTGTATAATCCAGAGAAGCAAAACGGATGAGGCTTGCTAAGCTGGACGCCCCCACATTGCTTCCAACATGACTTGAACCCTCGACCAAGATAATTGGTTAGACCGTGGAGGTGTTTTACCAACTGAGCAAGTCTCACTCGTTATGTTTTATATGTAAAGTATAATGTTTAGTTGTATAGTTTGTTCCTATTTTTGAATGTTTTGCGAACAACGTTTGCAGCTGCGATAAGAAACCTTTACGGAATAGGGAGACAGTGAAGGTGCCACTTGTTGGGCGCGTGATTGAGGTATCTCGTAGAGCTTCAAAGCTTTTAAAACGTGCTCTAATGGGGTTTGGAAAAAATCGCTCTATGTAAATTGCAGAGTACTGTTTTATAATCATGTAAGGAATATACCTGTTTTGCTTGAAAATATCTTCACATAATTAAATATATATAGATAGTACATTTATTATACACACATTGAACGTGAATTATACGTATATTCTATATATTTTTAGTTTAATCAGTTTGATGGACGGATATATAGGTTAATTATTCGTATCTTTCTTCACATATTTCTGAATTAGACATACACCTCTTTGTCTATTTGCACTACCATTTTCTTTCCCCTCTCTCTCTATTCATTTTCCATTTTATTTTTGTTTTATCTTTTAAGGGTAAAATGTAAAAATTACACCTAAATTATGCGAAATGGATGAACTATGATCAATTCTTTTAGGGGAAAGGGTCTGATATACCCCTCAACTTTGTCAATTGAGCTGATATAACCTTCGTTATAAAAGTGGCTCATGTATGCCCTTACCGTTATACAAACGGCTCACATATACCCTGCCGTTACAAAATGGCTCAAATATACCCTTCATTTAACGGAAGTTAAAAAATTAGTTTTAAATTTATATTTATTGCTTCTAGTTTTTTTTAAAAAAATTATTTAGGGGTATATATGATTTATTCTATCAAAGTTCAAGGTATATATATTTTTTTTATACATAAATTATTTTTTGACTTCTTTTATTATAATTATTTGAGTTTCTTATTCTTATTTTGTTTTTTTTCTTTCATTCCTTAGTTTAAAGAAAAAAATTAAACTATTTTTTTGTGTGTATTGTAATATAATTTCGTATTCGAAGATAAACTTTGGTCATCTACAACAAGTTTTACAAGAATATTAGTAAAACATAAATAAATTTGATTATCAAAATAATAATTATAAATTAATCTTTGAAATAAAAAAAAGTCAAAAAAGTATGTTTGACGATGATTAAATTTACTCATATAGGATTATATTTTTTAGAAAAAAATAATAAAAATTTACATTAAAATTATTATTTTTTTCATTTCCATTAGAGGAAAAGGTAAATGTGAGTCATTTGTTTACAAATAGGGGTATATATGAGCCACTTTCATAACAAGGGGTATATCAGCTCTAAATGACAAAGTTGAGGGGTATATAAGACCCTTTTCCCATTCTTTTATCGAGACTTAATTCAAATCACGATGATATTTTCTTGTTCTTGAATAGGTAATGATTAAAATTGTAAACTCACCATAGAAAAAGGCGTAGATGGGCAAAAACCACTTGACAGTAAAGAGAGGAGTTATAGCTTACTCTACTTCCACTGTCGCCTTTACCGTTTTGGCGTACAAATTTCTCTATTTTGATTTTGGGTGGGTATAAGTAGAAACTTTTAATTTGTATAAGATCGAACGAATAGATACATGAGTCCTATATGGTGTCCTAAATAAAATTTATGTTTTGCATGGAGTTCTACGTGTATTATGTCATGTAAAATACATACATTTTTCTTATTCAATTTTATATAAGCTTAAATATCTAGCACACCACCCAAAATTGAACCACGCCAACTTAAAGTTAAAAAGAGAATTATGCATTTTGACTAACCATAAAAGTAGTGTAAAGTGGCTGCCTTGTGCATCATTAGTCAACAAACTTATTAGCAATCATCAATTGTTTAATTAAAGATAATGATAGTAAAAGCTTAGTCCACTACATCTTATCTCACAATTATAAAATACAAAAGAGATACCCCATTGAGCATGTTGTATCTAAAGTAGTATTAATTAAGATTGTGTTTGGTACGAAGGAAAATATTTTCTGGAAAATGTTCTTCAATTTTTTTATTTTTCTTAAAATTAAGGAAAATAACTTTTCTTTAAAAATTAAGGAAAATATTTTCTAAAGCTCTAATCCAATTTCAAATTACTTTTTTTTTTGGAAAAACATCAATTTTTTAAAAAATAAAAATATTTTCAATTTCAAAATTTTATTTTTTCACCCGATCCCTAACCACCCTCCCCTCCAGCCCCTCTCCCCCGACCCCACCCCTTCCCTAAAAAATTATTTTTGCTTTTTAATAATTTTTTCGACTTCAAATTTTTATTTTCGAACTCCTATCTCCCCTGGCCAGCCCCCCCACCCCACCCCCAACCCCCAAAAAAATTAATTTTGCTTTTTAAAAATACTATCAACTTCAATTTTTTATTTTTTCACTCTTACCCCCTCCTCCTGCCTCCCCTCACTACCCCTACCCCCACCACCCTACCCCAAAAAAAATTGTTTTTAAAAAATATTTTCAATTTCATAAATTATTTTCTACTCTAGTAAAAATAAAAGATGTTCCTCAAAAATAATTTTTATTCATAAATCAAATAGTAAAAATTATTTTCGAAAAATATTTTCTACTCACCAACCAAACATAAGAAAATAAGTCCAAAATCTACTTGTTTTCCTGAAAAACATTTTCCTTCGTACCAAACACACCCTAAGTGAAACAATTTGATTTTCTTGTTGTGTATTAGATTGTGGTTCTCATTTATCAATGGAAAAATCCATTATCTCATGTAATTAAACAAATGATACAAAGTAAATACAATAGTACTCTTTGTCCCCCATTTAGAAAAAGTTAAATCATTTGGACTAAACCTCTTAGCCTAATAATAACAAAGTAAAATATACCAGCAAACTGCAATAATTTTTTTGTTGTTAAGAGAAATGGCTTATGCTGCTATTTCTTCACTTATGTATACATTGGAACAACTATTCAAACCTAATCAACCTTTCGTTTGTCGAAGCTATACGCAACATGTTCAATCTCTCTGTCAAAATCTTTCTGCTCTGCAAGATCTCCTTGACGATACCACAAAGGATATTGAAACTCTTAAGGTATGTAATTCACGAGTATAGTTATCTTAAATCTTACCGATCTTACCTATTTTTTTTTAATAATAACTAATTTATGAGTTTCGATTTCAAGGTTATAGAAAAGAGGATGAGAAACGTAATATACAAAGCGGAATATAGAGTTGATTCAAGTCTAAGAAGGATTATTCTAGCAGATCGTGAGGACAAGAGGCAAAAAGCTTATACATCCTTTTATGAAGAATTGTTGAAAGTGAAAGGACAAATTTATTTTCTCACTAAAGAGGTGATGCAGATAAATGTTAAAAAGCATGGAAGTAAATCTGCAGCCTTCTCACAAGATCAAAAAAGTACAATTGTGGAAAATACTGTTGTTGGGATGGAGGATGACTTCAATACCATACTTGATCGCGTCACTGCCCAAACAGACGAGTTGACTGTCATACCAATTTTTGGTATGGGTGGTATCGGTAAGACAACTCTTGCCAGAAAAGTTTATGATGATTCTTTTATTTGTTCTCGATTTGATAAACTCGCATGGGTCACTATCTCCGAAGAATACAATGAGAGGCAAATGCTTCTTGAAGTTGTCTCTTCAGTTACTACTGGAGGCAATCAAGAAAAGAGCGATGATGAACTAATGGAGATTGTGTATAGAGGTCTGAAGGGTAGGAGATTCCTAATTGTCATAGATGATATTTGGAGTACTGAGGCATGGGACCAAATGCAAAGAATATTCCCAAATGATGACAATAAAAGCCGAATTCTATTAACCACACGGCTTAAGTATGTTGCGGATTATGTCAACTGCCCTGATTTTCCACCTCATAGTAAGTCTTTCCTAAGTCTAGAAGATAGTTGGAATCTATTCACCGAGAAAATATTCAAAAAAGATCCATGTCCTCCTCTGCTAGAAGAAATAGGGAAGCATATTGTACAACAATGTCAAGGATTACCTCTCTCGATTGTTGTGGTTGCCGGACTTCTTGGAAAAATGGACTTAACGCATGACAATTGGAAGAACGTTGAGGAAAATCTGAGCTCATTCTTTGGTACAGTATCTGAACGGTGCCAATCAATACTGTCTCTGAGCTACAATTACTTGCCCCAATATTTGAAGGCTTGTTTTCTCCATGTTGGAGGTTTTCCAGAAGATACGGAGATTAAAGTTTCCCAGTTGATTAGGTTATGGATTGCTGAGCAATTCGTAAAGGCAAGAAACAATAAAAGATTAGAAGTGGTGGGAGAGGAGTATCTACAAGAGTTAGTTGATAGAAGTCTAATTTTGACAGGTAATCAAAGTGCTAATGGAAGGATAAAAAGTTGCAAAATTCATGATCTTCTTCGCCAGCTATGCCTAAGTGAAACTCATACTGAAAATGTTGTGCGTGTAATGAATGGGAATGTCGTCGTGTCTTTAGTAGAAGTAATAGATGATCAGCGGCGAGTGATAGGTCTGCATAAACATGAAGAGAAGCAAGTTTATCGTCCAGCGCATAGCAATGATATAACAAGTATAACTCGGACCTTTATTTCAAAGCAATATTTAAGGACTTTTTCCACTATTTCAGAGTTCAAGTTGCTTAAGGTGTTGGACGTATTATCAGTACTTTACGATTTCTCTAGAGTAATACCTGAGCTTGTACATTTGAGATATGTTGCTGCAAGAATTAGAGAAGGTGTTTCACTAGCCAAATTGAGAAATCTACAGACCATAATTCTTCGAAGTCTTGGAAAGAAAGCGTTGAAGCAACCACTCGATATCTGGACAATGTCAGAGCTTAGGCATTTGGATATCAGATGGGCGCCACTATATATTTGTAATCCTCTCGAGGCAGAAAATCGTTTGTTTCTGAATAACTTGCAAAATCTTTATGTATATAACTCTCCTTTCATTGTGGAAATCATAAGAAAAACTCCCAATCTAAAAAAGCTAAGGTTTTCAAATGATTCGGAGCGTGACTGGTCTGCAATTCTTGATTCTCTAATTCTTCTAAAGGAGCTGGAGACTTTACTCATAAAGGTGAAAAGCATTGACATCAACATTTTCTCCGGAGATATTTTGCCTTGTAAAATCAAGAAAATGACATTTAGTAGTAATATCAAGAAATTGATTTTACTAGATACTTGTATACCATGGAAAGTTGTGAATTTGCTGGCTAATTTATCCAATCTTGAGGTGCTCAAAGGGTGTCGTGCATTCAATGGAAAATATTGGAGGCTAAATGAAGATGTTGTGTTTCGCAAATTGAAATATGTAGAAATTGTTTACATAGCTATGGAAAGGTGGAAAGTATGGAGAGATAAACAATTCGTAGGTCTGGAAATGTGGGAATTAGCAGCTGGTAGCAATAATTTTCCGATGCTTGAGCAACTAAAACTGTATGGGTTGCATAAACTGGAGGAGATTCCGGAGAGTATTGGAGATATAATGACACTAAAATTCATCGGGATTAGAAATTGCAGCTCTGGTGTAGAGAATAGTGCAAAGAGAATTCAACAAGAGCAAGAGAGCTTGGGAAATTATGAGCTTCAGCTTCAAATTATTACAGCAAAGGTACGTTCATTCATATCCAGCAGAACTTTTCGAATTTCAAGACTAAAAGAGACTCAATTTTATTATCATATATTGTCAATTATGATAATTAGTAATACTTTACGTAGTTACAAGTAAATAAATTTCACGCGTAAAATTTTTATCAAATTTAAACTGCTCAACTCTCAAAATTAAAAAAATAACAATATCATATGATTAAATTTTAACTTCTCAACTCTCAAAAATAAAAAAATATCAATATTATATGACATTGATAATTCGTATTTCATATATATTACCAATAAAAAAATATCAATATTATATGACATTGATAATTCGCTTTTCATATATATTACCAATTTATCATGACTATAAATAATAATGAATAAATCACCAAAATCAATAATTTTTTTCATCAGTAATGTCCAAAGTAAAAATTTGAAATCAAGAAAGGCAAACAAAAGAAGCGGACAGAGTAGCTACACGTAGAGCACCAACAAACCTCTCATTCTCATAGTAATACATTATCCTCTCTCCGTTTCATAAAAAATGATCTAATTTAATTTAACATAATAAAAAAAACTTTTAAATTTTGTAAATTTAAATTAAAATAAAGATAAATATACAAAATTATCATTTAATCTTGTGGCCTTAAACATGTCACGTGAAAAGTTATTATAAAAAAAAAATTTTAACATAATAAAAAAGGAAAGAATATTATTCTTTTTTATACGAATATAGAGAGACACACTTTTAAAATTAAATATAAATTAATTAATTTTAAGATAATTTCATTTAATAATTCCAATTAAATAGGACTTAAACTCATAAAATTACGAGTCTGTTTATTTATAATCCTTTTTTTTTTCTCCGATTCTTCTATACTACCCTTCCTACTTATCTTTAAAAAAAATTGTGATCCAACCCCCACCACCATGGAAAATATACACACCAAAGGTGTTTCTTGTTAAAAAAAACTTTTAATTTTGTTAATTTGTTATGCATTTCTCAATTATTTTTGGGAATTTGTGCAGAGGGAATGAAGAAAGCTGGTGATAATTATACTGCTAATTACATACTTCCACATCTTCTCAATTTGTGAGTTTTACTCCCAATTTAATGTTTTCTTTTTTACTTTCTCCTATTACTATGTTGTGGCGGTGGTGACGGAATCTGAAGTTTCATACTCACAAAATAAATAATGAGAAGAGAATTCATATAGTCGATCTCATACTTGTTTAGAACAGAGAAGCAGTTATCATCTTAGTCATGATATCTGTTAATCAGTTGCTTATTAGTTAATGAAATCATTGTTTTTTACAGTAATTATGCTCATGAAAAATAAATTTCAGATATGCATCGCAAGCCAAATCACAAGATTTTGAGATTTATGCTCCAAATGCGACGTTTGAAGATCCCCTTATGCGTGCAGAAGGGTATACTTGAACTTTTCACTCCGATTTTTTTTCAAACTGTTTTATAATGCTTTACTTGAACCAAGCGTCCATCAGAAACAACTAGTGGCGTAGCCCCATAGTGGTAATTGGACACCCTTTGTCGAAAAAAAAATAGCATATATACAAGTAAAACGATACACAAAATGATTAAATAACATATTTTGGATACTTAACATAACAAAATGTTATTTCTGGACGCCCTTTATGAAATTTCTAGCTCCGCCACGGGAAACAACCTCTTGACTTCCCGAGATAGGGGTAAGGTCTGTGTACAAACTACTCTCCCGTGACCCTAGACTTCTATTGTGGAATTACACTGAGTATGTTGTTGATTGATTTGAATTGAGAGATTCTAAGTAAAAATTCTGAGTAGTGCTTGTTTGTCTTTCCACGTAGCAGCACCATCCGCTAAAATTTGTCCCTTTTTAATGCATTCAAACTGTGAATTACATGGAATTTTCTTAGGGATTACAGTATGAAAATCCACACGAAATTTTCCTGCAAATTTTCATACTAACCCCCAGGAAAATCTCCATATAGATCACCCTCTTCTTTTAGTGTTCGTGCGTCTAGTAATTAGCCTGTTCCTTTCAATTATATTTCATTCATTTTTGTAATCCTCTAAATTAGTAACACTGACTATGAATTTTACTGTTGAATGCAGGGTAAAGCAGATAAAATCTTCATTTTATTCGCTGGGAAAGGTCTAAATAATTTTCCTTAGTGCTAAATCTTCTATTTCATATTAGTCTTCTACTATGCTTGATTGATACATTTTATTGTGGAAACGAAAAGAATAAGTAATAGGCGAAAACTTTTTTGGGAATCGCATTGCGCGATACTGATTTAAATATGGATATCACAATTTTGTTCTTTGAAACTCATTTCTCGAAATATATATCACGAAAATATCTAAGGCTCCCAGCATAATCTCTGTTGCATGTTGAGTGACGGTAACTGCTATATGGTTTACGTCAATAGTTCTTAGCCAATCCTTTCTTCTTAAAGTTAATTACTATATTATGTCTTTCTTTAGTCTTGGAATGGTTGTGTATATTCTGTTGCTTTTTGTACATATCAGGTGTTCAGTGAGTCGAGAATCGTGGAGTATAACGTCACAGAGAAAGAAATATCTCCTGGAAATACAGAGGTTTAAGATCTATTGCATCTTCTTTTCGATTTGTTAATTTTCTGGTTTAGGACTCTGACGTTATGGTTGATGGCTTCAGATTTTAATCGACAACAAACAATATTACAATTCTTGGGGAAAGACATTCATATGATATCGCTAATCAAGTTGTACACGGAAGGAGGAAAGGTCATTCGTCATGAAGACTGGTACGTATATATTTCACATCCAGAATACTAGTCGAATTTGTCGTTCAACAAGGAAAATGTTAAGCATTTCTCTTGGTTTCTTGCCATGAGATTTACAGTTTGTGTAAATGTAAGAGGCAATCTGCAGTAACGGTACTGAGTTTCACTATAGTGTACTTCTTTAAGTATGTTCAAATTCTGTGCAACTTCACATGTTCGATAAATTTAATCCTAAAGTCGCACAAATTCATTTTAGTTTGTCTAGGGCTCTAGATATGCAGGGTTGGTTATTGGTTAATGTCACTCTTAGCTATCTCATATGACATGATTTTGCCAAACGATGTTCCATTTTTGGCAAAACGAGTTAGGCTTGCTAAGTTTTTCATTGCTACAATGTGAGTTGAACCCTCGACCAATTTGGCTAAAGGTAGCTTGCCAAATATGTTCACTTTACATACATGATATAATGTTTGGTTGTATAGTTTATTCCTGTTTTTAACTATTTTGCGAACAATGTTTGCAGCTGGGATAAGAAACCTTTACGGAATAGGGAGACGGTGAATGTACCACTTGTTGGGCGCATGATTGAGGTATCTCGTAGAGCTTCGATGTTTTTAACACATGCTCTAATGGGGTTTGGAAAAGATCCCTCCATGTAAATTGCAGTACACTGTTTTTAAGTATTTCAATTAGTTTTTACCTAGCTGCAACTTTTGAAACATGTAAGACATATATATATATATATGTTTGCTTGAAAATATGTCTAATAAAAATTGATGAACTCTGACTACCTTTAGGCTTCATGCAAAGCAAATAAAAGATCCTAAACTCATACTGCAGATCGACTTAAATAAACAAAAAATATATATTTTTTGTGCCAATTAATTTGTGACATTCATGTATTGAGTCGTTAAATGGACCACATTAATATTCACTGTAAATAATTCAATTTTATAAGAGGGTTCAGCTTGAAAT
Organism: Solanum lycopersicum; assembly: GCF_036512215.1. Lineage (NCBI taxonomy): Eukaryota > Viridiplantae > Streptophyta > Magnoliopsida > Solanales > Solanaceae > Solanum > Solanum lycopersicum. The sequence continues at coordinate 1,767,186 of NC_090810.1, read as the reverse complement.
ACAATGTATATGAATCAGAAATCAGGAGTTGTACATGTGCATCTCATATCTATAGTACTATTAATTAAATGAAACAATTTGATTTTTTCTTGTTTTCTCATGTAAAGTGTATTGGATTGTGTTCTCATACAACATGTCTTTAAATTAAACAAATAATACCATGGGAAGCTATGAGTTTACTGGCTAATTTACCCAATCTTGAGGTGCTCAAAGGGTATTTTGCATTCAATGGAACAGATTGGAGTGTGTTTCGCAAATTAAAACTTCTATTACTGCATAGGTGTATAGATCTGCAAAAGTGGGAAGGTGGTAGTGATAATTTTCTGATGCTTGAGAAACTAATGCTGTTTGGATTGGATGAACTGGAGGAGAGTATTGGAGATATAATGTCACTAAAATTCATCCAAATATTTTATTGTAGCAATGATATGCTGTAAAGTTCAGTTGGATTGAAATGAAAAACTTGCCATTCCACAGCTGTACAAAGTTGAGTTATTGTGTAATGCAGAGCTAATACAGAATCCTCTTATATGGTTTTAATGCAGTTACAAGAGTGTGTACAAGGCTTTTACTCTCAAAGTGTCTATACATCTCCTCGATAAGGTGAAGATATGTCATGTTTTGTCTGATCACCTTTTTCCGACACTTATTTGGGCTAACACCACCTCTCCTTAGACCCTTCAACATCAACCTCTCACACATCCTCCTCATCGGAGTGTCAATTCAATGCATCTCTTCTTGACATGTCTGAACCAACTCACCTCAGCCTCCGACATCATGTCCGTGACAGAGGCTACCTCCACCTTCGCCTAAATATCTTCATTTTTTCTTACCATATCTCTTTTCTAGTAAACCCTTTCAAAAAGAATGATTCTTTTCCTTTTTTTAAACAACTCTTACTTTCCACTAACATGTTTAAAATAACAAGATTAAAAGATATTTTTGATCAATTTTATGTATATTTATTCTAAAAAGACCACAAGATTCAAAAGTCTTGTTAATTTTTAGGAAAAGGATTGATTTACACTAATTTTGTCATTTAGAGTCGATATACCCATCCATATCAAAGTGGCTCATATATAGCGACGATAACAGGGCGAGGTGGGTTGAAACAAATTTTAAATTTAGTTTTTATATTATTTTCCTTTACTATTATACAAATGGCCTTTACTATTATATAAATAGCTCACATATGCTATTTTCCTTTAACGGAAGCGAAAGAAATCAATTTTAAATTCATTTTTTAAAAATTTTTGTTAAGAAGATAATCATGTAGAAATATATTTGATTCTCCACACACACATTCCTTTTGATTCAATTGCTAATTTAAATTTATTATTTTGATTAAATTTTTGTAGTTACTAAATTTCTTGTAAAAAAGATTCTATCATATATATCCTTCCTTTTTTTTACAAACACAATAAATAAATTATAATATCTTCAAAATTTCAAACATTTCTCACTTTTTCTTCTTTTTTTTCTTCATTCACATTTTTCTTTTAATTTCTCACATAATTTAAAAAAAAAAACTCAAATAATAATAATTAAAAAGGAAAAAAATCAGGTATGAAAACAATTATATATTACACTCTACATAAATATATTTAAAATTTAAAATCAAACAAACAAATTTGAAATAATTTTTCTCTTTATTAGATAAAAAATATATGTGAGCCAATTTTATACGGATAAATGTACGTATAAGCTATTTTTAAACTATGTATCATGTCAAAATGAGATTATTTACTCGACCCTAATGACACGTGATAAGCACGTGTTTTTAGATAATCCCAAAATTCTTTTCACATTTAAACAATGACTCAAACTAATATTCCTGGAAACTTCTTCTGGAACAAGTCAATCAAATCCATGGAGTATAAATTCATCTTCTCCTTTTTGATTCGATAATTCCAATTGACGCGCATTTTGTTGAATCTCCGTTTCGAAATTCAATCGGAAACCCTAAATCTCTGTGCAGCAGAATCAACGAGGACGAAGAAGAAGGTTCTAGAAATATGAGGAGAGTTTTCGGTGCGAAGAAACAAACGGAACCTCCTCCTTCCATTCAAGACGCATCCGATCGGGTACGTACTTCTAATTACTCCAATGCAATGATCAACTCTGCGTATTGTATTATCCTTTTAGAAAATTGTAGTTTGATTGTGTGTAATACAGCTGTTTTATCAATGATGAGAAAAAAATCACTACGTACAGTTTAACTAATTTTTGTTTGGAGCTGTATTGAATTAGATCGATTCGATATTTTAGATGTTTGAAAACTATACGGAAAAAAAATCAAAGTTTTGGCCTTTTCTCATATTAATTTGATGAAAACATATAGTTGATCAAAGTCTGTATATGGAACGAGACAAGTAAAAGTGAACGGAGAGAGCATTTGAGTTTTGAGATATGGAGATTGGATTAGTTAGACTGATTGACAATTGTATAGTTATTACATAATTGGGGCAGGGGATTACAAGGTGGGGAATTGAACTATCACTAATAAGGAGTTCATCTAGTCAATTAACTGAGCTACTAAAATTCTTTATAGACGAAAACTTCAAATATGGTGAGTTAGATTCCTATTGTTTTTTTCAGAAATTGGAGTGAGTTTTGTAGTGTTTTATGAAATGTTGGACTTTTATATCATTGTGATCTTGCTAATTCTCTGCACAATATCTGATTTTAGTGTTGGTTCTTATTTGTACAGATTAATAAAAGAGGTGACACCGTGGAGGAGAAAATCAAGAAGCTTGATGTTGAACTTGCAAGATACAAGGAACAGCTAAAGAAGACCCGGCCAGGTCCAGCTCAAGATGCTGTAAAAGCTCGAGCAATGAGAGTTTTGAAGCAAAAAAGAATGTGAGTTTATCCTTTTTTGTGAATACAGTGATGTTTAAAGTTCATGGTTGAGCATAAAATTGAGTGCTTTGTGGATGAATGTCTAGTCACGTTATAGGTCAAATTATATATAGCTTCTGAGATAATTGCGCTATTTAAAGACAGCTAATCAGTGCTTCTTTTCCTCTCACTTGATGATAAAGAAATTATGTTGTAGGTGAATAATGTGCTGAAAGCACCAAACAAATACATATGTGGAGATACCTTGATGAACCATATTATGAGAGAAACAACATTGTGTTTTAAGGACTTTTAAATTAAGTCTAGTTCTTGATAGAGTTTGTGGTTACTTCATAAAAATCGAAATTGGAAGAGCTTGTGATTGAATTGAGGACTGGTCCTTATAACAGTTCCTACTTGGGATACTCATTGAGTCGCAACCAGCTAAAATAAAAAACAGATTTCTTGTAAAAACACTAGCCTTGCTGAGTTTATATTGAGAATATTTTCATCGATGAATCTTTTTTGATTCTATGTAGTGTACTTGAAAGAAAAAAAGAGACGCTGACTTCTGAGGTTATAGGCAAGTAATCTGTTAACTTCACCTAGATTGTACCTGAAGCCAAAGCGCCCTCTAATATTGGTGAATATGCTGCTCTCCTTGCAACATTTCTCTTAAGTTTTGCTTCTGTTTGTGGTGAAAATTATTTTTTCAAGCACCACTCAGGCATAGTTTTCTCCAAAAACTCTTGCTTGTTTGACAAACTTATAGTTTATATGTTGATCTATTGTCTCCAACGCATAACCTCTTTCGCTCGAATATTCAACAGGTATGAAGGCCAACGTGACATGCTCTTCAATCAGACGTACAACCTAGATCAAGTTTCATTTGCAGCTGAGGGAATTAAAGATGCTCAGCAAACAGTATGTTCTATGGAGTTCATGCTTTTTTCAGATACCTAGTTTTCTCCCGTTTCTTTATGAAAGGCCTAATTTCAAAAGCTGCTATATGCATTATACCTGTAGGAAACTTGTCCATTGCCAGTTCTTATTATTCCAAGTATCTGAAAGTGTCATTGGACCTTTTGTGTTTGAAGTTCATAAAACTTATTGGGTGTTAGCATGCAAAGCTTAGCACTCTTCTTTTAGAAATAAAAAACATACAAGCATCATTTTCTTTACCAGTCCATGGTAGTTAAATTGTAACTGTTTAAACTTGAGTTTGATAAAGAGAATTTTGGAGTGTCACTCACAAATCTGATTCACTGATACGTTTATCAAGTGAATGTTATTTGTGAAAATGCGCTATTTTAGACTATTAAACTCATGATCATCCTTTGTAATCTATAATACTAGTTTTTCCAATTCATTTGGAATAATATATCAATTCATCTTAAAGTGTATCTGCTTCTATATAGCACCCCACAGGGCACAGTCAAGGTGTAACTTAATTGGAGCCTGCTGTCTACCTCCCTACATTTGGGGAGGACAACCTATTTGTCACGAAAACAGATTTCTTTATATGTCCTAGAATTTATATACTCCCTTTTGATCCCATGTTGGAGATTTATTGTTCGAAGGCACAATTGAACCATTGGAGTCATTTATATACAGTTGAATTTCCCTCTAATACGGTTCTATTTCTCCAGATGTCAGCTTTGAAGTCTGCAAACAAAGACTTGAAAGGAATGATGAAGACAGTGAAGATTCAAGATATAGATGTATGCCTCCTCATTATGGTTATATATTTTAAGTAACCTTGTGCTTTATCCTCGTCCGCTTCTAATTTTACATTCGCTGATAATTGTGATATAATCATGTGAAAAATGTAGAACCTACAAGATGAAATGATGGACTTGATGGATGTGAGCAATGAAATTCAAGAGTCTCTTGGTAGAAGCTACAGTGTGCCAGATGACATTGATGAAGATGAACTCCTCGGTGGTAAGCTTAAGTGGCAATACATTTAGACAGAGAAGTAATAAAGCATATCAGATGAGCTTTTAACATATTACTTTTAATGCAGAGCTTGATGCTCTGGAGGCCGACATGGATACTGAAGGCGAAGGAGTCCCTTCGTATCTTCAACCAGACAAGGAGCCCGATTTGGATGCAGAGCTTAGCCTACCATCAGCACCAACAGGGCATGGACCAATGCCAGCTGGTAACCAGGTAAAGTCAAATGCAGTATGGACAATATTCTGTTGTAAGTTGTAACAATTATGTTAAAATACTGACTCTTTTTCATTTACTTGTGGTGCACAGGCTTATGATGAACTAGGATTACCTGCTGTTCCTCGCGCATCAATTCGCGGTTAAGGGATTAGTGGGATACTAATGATGACTTCATTTGGGATTATTCTTTTGTTTATTGGGGAAACCTGGTGTAAACATTAGTGTGCAGAGTATATCTTCATCGTTGTTTCCAAATGACCATGTTGATTTTTTGTGTAATAATGGACATGATGCTTGAATTGTTTTGTGCACATTCTCTACATCTTATCCTACACCAACACGTCTTGCAATCAATAGAAAATCATTTCACTGTTTGCATATGAATATGGCATGGCATGGCCTATAGTTCACGAGTTCGAGTCAAGAAGTTATCACTAATATTCGTCTATGTTACGAAGAATGCTCTGTGAACTGTTCTTTTTGTTAATACCGTCAAGTTATCAAATTTTTAAGCAGTTAATGTCTTAATCCTAAAAGTTCTCATTTGGAACAAACTACATTCTAAAGAGGATTTACAAGCTGAGTCTGAAGGAGTTTCACCTACGTTTCTACTGCTCGAATAATTGTAGTAATTCAAGAGCTAATACGTGCAATAAACCCCAACTTCTACAAGGGAGATATATTTATTAGATAAAAGGTTGACGTTGGCTCCTGCAGGATATATATTATGAAGAAAAGGTGTCCAACGAGATCGACTTCCTTCTAGTTGAGATCCAGTTTTCCAAAGTCCAGCATCTGCCAAGCTGCATCTGAACCAGTCATCTCAACAGCAGAACTCAGCCTGAAGTTGGTGCTCAGCTTACCACCATTGCGAGAATGTGCTAAACATTTCAGTCTTTCCAATTCTTTCCTTAACGACCTGTATTGAGCTGCATCAAGTTTCAGAACGACAAGGAATCAGATTATGAAAATATCTGTTTGCTTCACCGCGCTGTTTAAAATATCTGTTTGCTTCACCGCGCTGTTTAAACTATGTCATCAAGGATGTCTGGTGCCAGCCCTCAACCAAGGAAAAGTTTTAAGTGCACGAGTGACACTAAAGTGTAAGGAGCATCACTAGTAGATCAACCAAATATGAAGCTAAATAAAGATAGATGAATACAGTGAAACTAGCTCAGAGTTGCAATGAAATATTAGACTTTAGGCAGCTACAACTTTCTCCATTCATAGTATTGGATATGATTTTTTCCTATCCAATGTCGGAGTAAGCAGATAAAGAGAAGTATGAGTTTTACAACCTTTAATGGTTTGCTAACTCATGAACAATTGAGGCAAATAGGAAAGAAGACAAGACAAATCCAAAGCGGAGTAACTAACTCCCATAGTTATAAGTAGATAATATAAAGTATTATGGATTGATTGATTGATTGAGCTAAAGATATACAACTCACCGTCAACAATGACTTTTTCTTGCTGAAGTCTGAGCATCTGTTGCTTTAGCTCTCTATTCTCCATTAATAAAGTAACACGTTGCTGAAGCAGAGAAGCAACTTTGGCAGTTAAATCTGACTCTATAGCCTGTATTGCAAACGAACAAGGTTAAGCACCAAATTAACCTTTGTCTGCAACACCAAATATAGTGTTGCTTGCAAAAGCACAACTGTCCATTTGAAAGTATTTCGTATAGCTTTCGGGATACCAAAGATTGTAGCAATTTGAACAGTCTCAAACTATTTGATATAGCTTTTGGGTCACCAATTTGTGTTTTGAACAGTATATTCTTCGCTAACAGCAACGGCATTAACATTAGGAGTTTAAGAGTCTCAAACTTGTGAACCAGCACAATATTGTTTTCTTAGTATGGTTTTCCCTCAAGTTAATCTCGACGTGATTAATCAACAATTGACATGTAGCCATGGAAACTTCATTTTTGTCTCTGCAATTCTTTAATGTTTAATATGTGATGTTACATGGGAAGCTCAGCATGTATATTCACAATAAATTATTCAGTAAATGAAACCTTCTATAAAAGTCTCATTGATGTAACAGTAATAGCAGCAAAGTACCTCATATGTGTTGACAGTTCTCTCTAGTTCAGCTATATATTGGAGTTTACGAACTCTCGACCTCTGTCCAGGATGCCTGTACAAATTCCAAATAGTTGTCAAGTGTTGTACTCTTCTCGAGAAAATAATCGTCTCAGAATGAAATAAATCCTCCGGATATGTGAGAGAAGCGTGTTTGCAATGCATTCATATAAGAGTTTATAGTATATTTAAATAAAAATTGGAAATAGTTTCAAAGAAAAATAGGGGCGACAACTTCTAAGTAAAGGTTGACAGAACAATAGGAATAATCGCTAGAATAAAGACAATAGAACGTCATAGCGATATCATCTGCATATCTTTTGATATGGGAACTCATCTGTTATCTACCAGTATGTTGGGATATAATTGGTCATGAATTTCGTACGATGCTGCTTTCACAAATACTGGCATACCCCAGAAAATTGCACTGTTAACTCTATCCTTAGTAGTAGTAATTAGGAAAACGGACAATTTCGGCTTAAAGAATGACAGGATAGTTCTCAAAGGGTTAAGTAATTTATTTGTAGCATAGATGATATAACTACTAAAAGTTAAATTTTGCGAGTAATTCACGAACTTAATCAACCAATTAACAAGAAGACATATCAGTCATGCGCTGAAAGGAACTGCGAGAGACATTGATGCAAAACTTTTCAGCATTTTCATTCCACTGAGAAGAGTTTGTCAGGACTGTTCTTGAAAATTGAACACCAGGACAAACCTTCTTTTCAGATATGTGCATGGACTCTCCAAAAATGTTGCCACACACGTGTCAGATACTCAAAAATGCAATACTTTTGGAGTATCCTACACGCACCCATGAAAATCTTTGATGAGTCTGAGCAACGGTGCTTTTCAGAACCTAAAACGGTCATCAATTTCCAGTAATGCAAGAGATTTAACTATTAGATGATTGTTAAAAGGTCATAGCTAGAAGCTTCCTAGGCCACACATCTAAACGAATAAGAACCATTTCAGCAATTTGAGTAGTAAAGTGAAAATTGTCTTAGGATATAGAAGAAACAACAAGGCATCGCATTTTTATAAGACAGTAACATCCAGGAACCACTTGGCTCACAAAGCTAACATTTGCAAGTTGAGATTTTATAACTACTTTCATGAAACTCGAAGGCGACATTCTCTATTACATGAGCAATATTTATTTGAAACTGGTAGCTGTATCAACACTTCATGATGTACAAAACAGTACACGGATGGTACTGAAACCATATGTACAAAGATACCCTGAATTCTACTGTCCTACTTCTATAATGAATGATAAATCTGAAACATCAATAATAGCAATATTAATAAAAGAAATCTTTTGGGTTTTCTGAATTTCCCTTTTCATTTGATAAAAGAAATCTCTATAACATATTGATTTTATAGATTGGATTATCCCTTTAAGTGCATAATTACAAGTCAAAGGTCCTTTTACGGGAGAATGTACCACGTAGAGCAAATTACACAAGGGAAGATCACTAACACACAATCTGTGTGTTATTGTCTTCTCTAGAAATCAGAAACTACTCCTTATATGAGCTAAGTCAATGAGCACAAATAGTTCCCAAACTGACATGGTATTGTTATAAACTGACATGATATCTTTATAAGTTCCCAATTCATACTAATAGAAGTTTTTTTCACCTATACAATTAGCGAGCTAGAGTTTGCATTAAAAGATAATACCAAGAGATCCGGACACCATACGACAGGAATAGACTTAGATAATTAGCCGTTATCTTGGGAGATAAGATGCATGCCCCTATATATTTAGGAAACATTTTCGCAATGATGTTGCTCTACTACGGAATATGGACACAATTAACAAGTGAAAAACCAATGTTAATAATACAATGCCAACTAATGATGCACAATATTGGAATTAAACATAAAGAGTCTGGAATCTAACCGTTTCATTGGCTTTGCATCAGCACTGACATCATCAGCTGCACCAGAAGCATTTCCCACTAACTCAGATTGTGCAGCTCCAGACACAGAAACGCACCTATCTAAATATTGTAAAGGGTTTGGAGACACATATTCTGATAATGCTGAAACTATAGCATTCTCTGCGAAGGTTATATTGCTCTTTCCACGAGGCGAATTAGGACCATAGATACAATTATTCTTTGAACTACTATCCGATTCACACGATGCATTGGATTCAGTTTCATCAAACTTATCAAAGCCTTCAAATGAAACAAGACCATCCAAAATTGTCAAAGAATCACTAGCTGATCTTCTATGCATTATGCCACTAGAATTTGAGCGTGAATCACTCAGCAGCTCATCAAGCCATGCAGGCTGCTCTTCTAAGATGGAGCTTTGGGAAATAGATTTTTGATGTCGAGGAGGCAACAAGTTATGTTGGTGTGATGGTGGGCTAAAAGGGTCTTGAACCGGGCAAGTTAATGGTTTCTTCTGAAATGGGCAACGAGGCGGAAGATGAGCTTGCCTCGACATGATGAACTTAACTACTAGGTTACCCTATGATTTTCTTTTTGACACCTTCACAACATATTCTAATACAACAGGTCTTTCTCCCATGTTTCTGCCACCATCTTATTACCTAGTTTCTACAAAAAGTTTTACAGAGCATGAAAATCAGAAATTACATTTTCTTCCATCAATCAAAAGTTCCTTGAGAACAGAAAATCCAAGAATTTTATTCAGAAGACCAAAACCAAACAAAAGTGTAAAATTTTACTTTTAGGATTTGAAGTTTTGCCAAGAAAATCAATAGCTGGAAACACATATAATAGCTTGTGACATTTGAGACTCTTTTTTTTTCTCATAATACAGAACTCAAACAATGAGCCTATTTTTTCTTTCAAAGCTAAAACATGAGTCAAATAGAGCAAAAGAGAAACAACCATTAAATCCTCCATCAAATAGCAAACCAACAACATACCCAATGTAAACACACAAGTGGAGTCTCGAAAGGCTAGAGTATACACACACCTTACCCTACCTTAGGAGGTCCAGAGATTATTTCCGATACAACCTCAGCTCAAGTAAAAGCATATCGAAAAAAGAAAATAAAAATTGTCATAAAATACAAAGAAAGCACGACAAAGCATTTCGAAAACAAAAAAGAGAAGTAACATAAACACAACCAGCAAACCAAAACTATAAATATGCAGAAAAGGAGGAGCTATGCAATTACAACAACCGAAAAAAAAAAAAGCAAGACAAAACAAACACAACAATCTACATTCCCCATTGAATCAACACCTTAAAGAATTTTCAAAAAAACACAACAATGACATGAAATTGAATTCTCTTAACTTAACAACAAAAACTAAAACCCTCAAGATTCTCCCTCAACACTACATAAACAACAACCCCACATACAAATTGTTACAAAAAAATTAATAAAAACACATAAAAATTGTATCTTTTTTCTTGAATCTTTGAAAAATATTTTCTGGGGAGGCATACCTTACTTCTTACTTGATGGGGTGTTGTTTTTTTTTGTTTTTTTTTTTGGTTTCTCGATGAGAGTGAGAGAAAAAAAAAGAGAAGAGCTTTGAGTGTTTATGCAAAATGCAAAATTACAAATGCCAATGTTATTAGTAGTAGCAGCTTGTCTTTCACTGTGCAAGTTGATGGGATGACCCTTTTTTGGACTGATTTTAGATACGGATACAATAACACAGTGACACCATTACTACTCAATTTTCCCAATTTACAGTGCCAATGAGGAGAGATTATCAATTTTTTAACTTGGTTCGTTTCAAAATAAGTATTAATGAAATAAATATAATATGTAGTTTATAATGTTGTATTAAAAAAATTGAAGATATTTTAAGAAAAAGTATAATTTTAAAAATTTATATGATAAATTTAAAAAATGATACTTATTTTGAATCGAAAAAAAAAAGTTTTTGGTAAAATGGACACTAGGGAGTACTATTTGGTAGCTTTGAGTTGTTAACAGCTCATCTTCACTTTTTCTATGGTAGCTTAGAAATTTTCACTTTGCCTCTTTGCCTTTTTCTTTTATTTTTTTTAGGGGGGGTGGAAGGTGGGAGGGAGGGGATTTTAATATAAAATATTACACCAATATAATTCTATATATATAATATTATTATTTGAAAGGAAAATATTATATATAATGTATATAGTATATAAAATGTATTATACACAAATATGAAATATGGATATTGGATATGAAAAATGAATATTTTTATCATCAAATAGGTTTTTTCTTACTTATCTAAACCTAGCAAAGAATAATGTAGAAAAGATAAATTTACTTTTTTTATATTTATTGAAGAAAACTCTTCAAGATTGTAGTCGTGGATTGGTCGTTGATTTTGATTCGAAAATCTTCTGAAACGGAATAAACTTTTTTATCGTGTTGTATTTTTATTCAATGATTATCATCAATATAAAATTATTGATATTGTTCATGTCTCTCGAGTGACCATTGTACAACCACTCATTTAATATTAAATCAACGAATAAATTTTACCTTAAACTTTTTCAAATCATAATCAAATAGATTATAATATGATCGTTTAAATTTAAATATTTTAATCTATCTTTATACATAAATAAAAAAGGGTGAAGGTCCATTCTTTAAGTTGTCTTTTATTTTGCAAAGATTAGCCAAAAACATTGTATGATTATATGATGTATTATTATATTTAACGAAAGCAAATTTAAGACATATAAATTAAATATCATGGAAGATTCTTAAAATTATGCTTAGATATTTATTTTTTTCTAAAGTATTTGCATTTAGTGGTGTGAGAGACTTTAGATTATTAAAATGGACCACACAACTACAATAATATATTAAAAAATCTGCATGCCCACTAATTTTTGGTTTAGTTAACCAAGTTGATTTTTGATTAGTAATAAACCATATGTTTTCCCCCCACATAGTGATGTTAACCTCAATTATATCTCTTCCTTGTTGCTTAAATATGTAGAGATGGAGACAGTTTATAAGTTACGGATTCACGCGAATTTTATAATTTTTACTTTAAAATTATGTATATGTATTAAAAATATATTAAATATTTTATGTTTGATAGTGAAATTAGTTATTATTATAATCATAAATACAATCAGCGGAGAATAGAGTGTTGAAGCACTAGATTTATCTGAATTAATTTAGTATGTTTGATGTAAAATGTAAATTTATGAGTAAAAATTGATTAGAATTGTGATAGATTATATGTCTGAATTCATAATTATATAAAATTATTAATGAGTTTATAGTCATAAAATTTATCATCCAACACGTTTTTCAAAACATGAAATTTAATAAAGTCAAATGATAATACAAGGGAAAATGCACAAGTACTCCATCAATCTATGCTCGAAATCTCAGAGACACATTTATACTATACTAAGGTCCTATTACCTCCCTGAACTTATTTTATAAGTAATTTTCTACCCCTTTTTAGCCTATGTGGCACTAGTTTGAAAAAAAAAAGTCAATCATCATTGGACCCACAAGATAGTGCCACGTAGACTAAAAAGGGGTAAAAAATTATTAATAAAATAAGTTCAGGGGTAATAGGATCTTAGTATAGGATAAGTGTGTCACTGAGATTTCGGGCATAGGCTGCGGGGGTACTTGGGCATTATCCCATAATACAATAATAATACCTTTACTATTTATTGTTTTTAAAGAGGGTGCAAGTCAATAGTGAATAGCGATAAATTTTATAAAGTCAAAGAATAATACAGTAATATTATCTTACTATTTTATCAAATAAAAATTATATAGTAATTATTTTACACAAAAAAAAATAGAAACCTTCACACTATTGGGAATGAGAAAGGAAATTATATTTTATATGATAGTTTTTTTATTGATTCATGGTGAGAAAAATCTATATTTTCTAATAATTATTGAACACCAACACAAAGTAAATACTATATTATATTTTTTCCAATTGAAAATTGAATAAACATAGTATACTAGATTTTGTTGATACTTCCTTGTGGAGCTTCCATATGCTATATTCTAATACCTCTTTAATAAATAAAGATAACAAAAAATATATCTTTTTTCACTTTTTATCATACCACAACTTGAAGTTAAAAGTGTGGGTTTTTATTTATATAAAATATATTATTATTTGAGAAGATAATGATTTCATATGTTGCACATTTGAAATAGCTTGATGTACTTCCATAGATTATTTTAATTCAAAGTTAGGTTATTTTATACCAAATATTTTTGTCTTTTTCCTAATAGGGTTGCTCAAAGTTTGGCATATTCATTTAAATAAATATATTTGTTATTTTGTTGGTTAGCAAGTGTGTTAATTCAAGTTGCTTAATTTTGTATTGCAAGTTGTCAACTTTTTTTAAAAAATAATTTAAATCCAAATTGTTAACTATCTTCAAGTTGTTTATTTGCTTTTTTACTTAAGCAGATTGTTTTGTAGAGATATTTGTTAAGGTGAATTTTTACTTTTTTAGAAAAAATTAAAAAACATTAGAGCTCAAGACTCAAAATTGAAAAGAGAATTTAGATATGTTAGTTATATTTGGTTTAATAGTCTTTTTATTTTGTAAAAGTACGAATAAAATCTGTTTTATTTGTGTAATAATAGTTATTCAGTATTTTAATTTGATACGGAGATTAAGAAGCAACAAGTATAGGAGGTTATTTCACCAAATCACTTTTATTAAATATAAATTATCTAAATATTAAAAAATGAATAGTGTGTAATAGCAGATATAACATGATAAATTATTCAGTGATAAATATCAAAAACAGTATAATGAACAAATGAAGAAGAAAAAAAAATATACTTTCTATTTTTTTAGATTTTATTTGTGGAACTAGAAGGAATTCAAAGTTGAACATCCACGTGTGCACATTTAAGTGTGCATGAATATATTTTGTATCTATTTCCAATCACTTTGTATATCTATGTATATTCGTGTATAATCCTTTATATATCTATGCAATATCCATGAATATACAAAGATATACACCTCATGCCATGTCACTATTCTCACACACAATAAATCACGTGCCATTACCAACACCCTAAGAAAACATGAAGAAACATGTCACATTCTTTTGAAATATTATTCTTTAGATATACCCATATGATATTACCATACAAAATCATTAATATAAAGTTTGAAATTTGTTTAAACATATTTAAATTATATTTTTCATTTAAACATAAAAATTTTATAAGTTATAGAAAATCAAATTTTACGTTAATCTTACAAAATGAGTAAATCATCATTCATATTCTAAATTCCTAAAATAATGCAATGATAAATTACATATCTCCATATTTCATTTTTTTTAAAAAATAATTTAATATCATAAACTTTCAAATACACGTAATTTTATTGAAAAAAATCAAGTCAGTAATAATTGTGATTAATTATTCTTCGATATAATCTTTTCTTATGGTACAATCAATCTCAATTTAAGTAAATCACGATTTTTGCTAAAGTAACACTTATTGCGGAGTTAGAATTCCTAGCGAAAACGGACTATCCATATTATCTTCACATTATAATGGGCTTTTAATCCGACCCGTGCGTTACGACTTAAAACCCTAATTTCGTTTCTCAGTCCCAAATTTCAAAATTCACCATTGTTTCTTCTTCTTCTGAACGCCATGAGTGTAAGGATCAAAGATTACCAGTTACCTTACAACAGTCACAAACTCTATGATGTATTTTTGAACGAAACCGAAATCGAAACCCTAGTTACTCGTGATCCGGCCATGGTCTGTTCATGGATCGACAGAACCGAATCCTCTAACCAATCCCGTCTCCACCGCTTAATCGTCGGAATCGACGTTGAATGGCGCCCGAACTTCAACCCTGGTGCAGGTCAAAACCCGGTTGCAACACTCCAACTCTGCGTCGGAAAATCCTGTTTGATTTACCAAATCATTCATGCCCCAAATATTCCCTGGAAACTCCGTAACTTCCTGAATAACGACGATTACAGATTTGTTGGAGTTGGGGTTGAGAATGATGTGAGGAAATTGTTGAATGATTGGGGAATTGGAGTGTCGAATACTGTTGATTTGAGGCAGTGGGCTATGGAGGAGCTTGAGAATGAGAATCTTCGGAGTTATGGGCTTAAGGGTTTAGTGAAGGAAATTGTTGGAATTGAGATTTACAAGCCGAAGAGTGTGACGATGAGCGATTGGGATGATCGTTGGCTTAGCGTCAATCAAGTATGTTATGCTTGCCTTGATGCTTATCTTTCTTTTGAAGTTGGGAGGATCTTAAGTTCTTGGTACTAATTAGAGTATATAATGTTGATATCATCGTAGATTATTAATGCGTGCATTTCGTGATTGTGAATGTTGATATTACTAACTATTATCGTAGACTATTTATGCGTGCATTTTGTTATCGTGAAATGTTTCTTTGAACTAAATGTGACTACTTATATATCTATATGTCATGATCTTTTTAAACTTTTGTTAGTTTCTTGTTTGATTTCGTTTTATATGCTTTTTCTTGAGGCGAGGTCTATCTATCCGTGAGATTTGTATGTACTCTCTATTCTATGCACTCTACCCTCCGCAGAGTCCATGTGTTGATGCTCATGGCTTACATCTTATTGTAAAGCCACATAAACTTGAAGCCTTGAGTGTGTATAACTTTGAGCTTGTTGAAGTGTTTAAAGTGTACTAAATACATTACCAAGGCTCTACCCTCCGCAGAGTCCATGTGTTAATGCTCATGGCTTACGTCTTATTTGCAAAGCCGCATAAACTTGAAGCCTCGAGTGTGGTTAACTTTGAGCTTGTTGATGTGTTTGAAGTGTCCTAAATACACTACCACAAGGCCACTTGAAGTAAGTGGGATGCTTGGGATAAGTTGGAGGAAGGGTTGATGCGAAAATATCAAAACAAAAGTTGGAAATTGAACCCCAAGCTTTTCAAGGGCATCTTGCTATGCGAGTCAATTGCGAGGGTGTTTGAGATTGGGAAGCATCACCTTCCGGGGGGGACAATGAGGTTGAATGAACCGTGGGGCTAATCGCGAGAAGCTCATATGAGCTTGGGATAAAGCCCTTAGAGTCGCGACCCCATATGAGAGGTTCAAGGCATGGGAAATAAAAGACAATCTAATGTACAACTAATTGTGAGGAGAACTCACCTAAGTTGACCAGAACCTCATGATCACCCGATCACGAGGAGTCCGGTCCATATATATTTGTGTTTGAGCTTGGCTTTGAGAAATTAGGGTATTTCCATAGAATCTTAAAGTCTACCACCAAGTAGGTGAAATTTGGAGTTAAACTTCAAGGAGGTAATCTCACTCACCTATTGTAACTCATTTAATGTGTGTAAATGTGAATAAATATTGTATCCATGAGAGTAATCTATGGTTGTACTGAAGTAAACATTTCTGTTTTAAATATAATTTCAAAAGTGAAAAATGAAACGAAAATATGTTAGTATAAGATATTTTAGCATACAAGTTCAAGTTGGATTTGAAATTTTCATGTTCAAACATTAATTTTCATACAAAGTAACAAATTATTTTACCAAAAAAGTGAATAATTTTAGTCGAGATGTGCGAAAGTTTGATCATTAAAAATAAAGTGAATAATTTATGATCAAATGGTTCTTAAAATATTGACACACTTGTCATAACTTATTGCTATGTCTCCATCACTTAGAAGTGAGAACTTTTGTTTGTCAACTACACTCCCTTTCATTCTTGTCACCCCAACTTGCTTAAAAATTGGAAATAATTTTTCTTTTCAATGTGAAAAGACATTAATGAAAGATACCCGATGAATAATTTATAATGTTCAAATCTTTATAAGTTCCAAAATTCAAAAATGAATTATAGGGTTCAAAAACTTGCTAGAATTTCAAATAGAAGCGTGATTTGGGGGGGTTTAAGCCTTTACAATTTCTTGTGTATGAATATTTTTGTCCAAATTTTATTTCTTGTTTAAAGTAAGGCTATGTTCCTATTATTTTTTCAAGCATTGACTTAAAATTCATAGTAGACTCAAAAATTGATGATTCCACTTGATTTTTACTTAACTCACAAATTTGGCATAAAAAATATGTACCTCTTATTTGAATATTAGTATTTAGTACGATAGATTTTGTTTTAAAATTGACCGGCAATAATTAAGAATGAAAGATTAGTTTTGTGGCCAATTCATATCGATGGGGTCTACTGGTTCAAATTATTTTTGGGTTTTGGATTTCTTAAAATATTATAGTAAAATAAACTTAATTAGATTTAGATTCTACTAGGTAGATCTATACTAAATATATTGTTGTACATCTAATTAGACCGGTTACAATTTGATTTTTTTATTTACCATTTTGATTATTGAAAAGAGTATTAAAGCATCGGCTAGAGGGATGAAATGAAGGCTCATGTCCGATGTTCTACGTGATAAAAATGTGTTGTCAAAAGGTAGATTTTATAAAATGGATGTTAGACCACCATGTTGTATTGGATAAGTAATTGACTAGCCAAGAGCTCACATATCTAGAAAATAAAAATAACAGAAACAAAACTTTTAACATAACGTGTGAGTATATTAGAAAAATGAAGAAGATTAAGAATGAAAATATTTGAGAAGTTCTTTATAATAGAAAAGATGATGAAAACGAGATTAAGATATACATGTACATATGAAAGAGGAGAAATAAAGAAGTCGACTATATACAATGAATATAAGAAGAGGACGTAGAGGCAGGTCGAACAAGTATTAGTAGGCTATAAATAGACCTAATAAATCACGCCTGCCAGTCCTTTTGGATAATATATACCATGCATGCTTCTCTTTAATTTCACAGCCAATTATTCATTTGACCAACTTTTTTTGGCCTCTTTTATAAATGGATAAAAGATGAAACTAAAAAAAAAAAATCCTCATTTTCTTGCGCTTGATACATAAATAAAAGAATATATATATAAAACATACGCAGGGAAAAGGGTTTGTGCAAGTGTCGTAAGACGAGGAAAGAGATAATCAATATGAAATATCACTCGTAGATGCTACTAACAAACTAATGTAACATTACATTACCACAACAAGGAAGAGAATAATAATACAAATAAAACAACACAAAAGGGGGAAAAGCAAATGGGAGACTTGACTATTCTTCATCTACATTTTTTTTTAAAGAACACAAAAAGGGAAAAAAGATGAGAAAAAAAAGAAGAAGCAATGAGCCATTTGCTACTTTTTGCTCTTTTTATATTTTCCTACAATAATTCCCTTTTGGTAACAAACTCCACTCTTAACTCCACACCCCTTTTTTTTGGACTTCTGATAATAATATTATTTCACACCTTATCTTGTCTTTTTTTCTTTTTCCTGTATATACATTGGACCACCAAAAAAACATTTTATTTGTTTATTCCAACAAAAGAGCTTTTGGCTTGCGCCTTTGTGCTTCAATAACTTAAAATACAAAAGATTCCAGTCTTGAGTCCACACCTGCAAAAAAGCATTTAAAAAATTAGTCAAATATATCAAATGAAAAAAAGACATTCAACCAGACACACACTGTTCCCATAGATTAAACAATTCTAAAATAACACCTCGATTGTTTACCTATCATCTCTCGCTAACAGATATAATATGGCGATGACTAATGTGTCCCACCATCAGTGGAGTTCTCTCTGAGATCGTTCATTTCTTTATCTATATCCGGTACAGTTGATGACTATTTCACCAAATAGTGATGTCCTCGATGGTTTCACAATAGACCAACTACTAACTCACACCGATAGTGATGTCCCAAGAACCGTGTGATTTTAGAAGAGCAACGACCGATTTTCTTTCATTTTGTTGTGTCTACTTCAAATTCTACAACGAATTTCGCTCTTTGAACAAATTCAATCATCTAAAAACACCCATCATGAAGATAGACTTTCCAGACAAAAGGATCACATCAAAGCACAAAGCAAAACAAGTTTGTAGGGACAAAGATTGAATGGCTTAGATTTGAAGAAGCATTAAACTATCCAATTACTTAGAAAAATGAGGTTGCGTCTAATGAAATTTTATATTTTTGAACATGTTGAATTGACTAAAAAAACACATTTTCAAGCAACTTCCCAACCACCTTGTAACAATTCCAACTCATAAGGATAAAATAATGTTTACTCACTTCCAAAATTATGTCTTCTCATCTGGATTTGTCCCTTGAACCACCTCAATATATCACCTACTAAATCATTTCATGTCCACTACTTCTTTTATAATCAACAAATACCATATTATTGTTCAAAGATCACACTTTTATCTACGGAAAATTGAAATCGTACTTGATATACGATGATGTACGTCTAATTCACACATGTACAAACATCTCAAAACATACAACTATCAAATCCACATCTCGACTAGTCCACTTGTTACATAACAATGGTTAACTAACACGTATTCTCACGACTCATGGAGTTAAACTAATGAATTCTCTAACCCAATTGAGGCAATGCTAAAAACACAACAATGGTTAATACTAACAAGCAAAAAAGCAAACTATATTGGAAAATAAGCTTAACAAATAGGTAAAAGATACATACCCGACCCGTTTTACTTTCGGAAGATGACCTTATC
This sequence comes from Solanum lycopersicum, assembly GCF_036512215.1. NCBI lineage: Eukaryota > Viridiplantae > Streptophyta > Magnoliopsida > Solanales > Solanaceae > Solanum > Solanum lycopersicum. The sequence continues at coordinate 1,747,512 of NC_090810.1, read as the reverse complement.
CGCAATGTCCATCAACGGCTTCAAACAATCCGGCGAGAATTTCCTCGCGAACATGTGTGAATACGTGTTATTAGACTCCCGGAGCTCGTGAATGAGCTCCGGTGAGATCTCATTCGGGTAATAGGTATGCGGGTGCCCGTCCACACTACCGGTCCAATTGACCCGAGTGAGTGTGTAATGGGTACACCTATCCGGATCCTCCATTGACAAAAGGGTCGGGAAGTAATGCTCTTCCGGGTAACATGAGTCTTTGTTCAAACAAGGCAATTTGAACTTCCTCCATAACTTCCGGTCACGGACTACTAACCGGGCATGGCTTCGGGTCAGCATGAAGAACTGTGACCCGACCCGAAACCGATCGAATGGGACTTCAGGTAGCATGACGGATTCTCCTCTAGCGATATACCGATCCCATAACTGCGGTTCACCGGAGAGTATCTCAATGAAGCTCCGGTGTACCGGGGAATGAGTTGATTTGAAGAGAGATTTGTAAACGAATTTGAAAGAGTGAAGCGGGATACAGTGTTGAGAAACAACGGCGAAATAGGAATTCATGGAATCGTCTAGAATCGCCGTGGCTAGAAGTCGGCGAGTGGCGGAGATTAGTGAAGGGGAGGCGCGTTCGGTTTTCTTCGCCGGAATAAACCGCCCATCGAAAACACCGCCAGGTGAAGCAACTTTCGCAGATGGATCTGCGTGGATGTAAATATTGTACAAATCTCCATGACCGGAGAAAAATCGCTCCCAAAGCGGCGCGAAATGGAGATCTGTGTTCGTCAGAAACAAAAAAGCAATTTTCCGGCGAGGATTCGTAACACCCAACCGGGAAACCGCCCTAATCCCACCATCCCCACCACGTTTACCGACTGAATAAAGGGTCGCACGGCGAAATAAAGCGATATCATCAACCTCATCAGGAATTGAAATTTCAGTGTGTTTCTGATGTAGAATTTTTGGGGCAAAAATGAAAATCAGTGGAAATGATAACAAAAGAAGAAAGGACAGAACTAAAGGTGTGTTATACATAACTACAGCTTGAAAATCAGATCAAAATCCGAAATGGGTGTCTATCAAATCTATAAAATAACTCAAAAAAACCATAAACACAGATCAAATAACGAAAAGGGTGTTCGTCAAATACGATAAAAACAACAATTAAGCATGAAATTTGAAGGATTCATACACCAAATCTATACATGGATAGTAAAGTAAGTGGTAATAAGGAGAGTAAAACTCTTAACTTTGTGCAGAGAAAGTAATGTGAAAATGAAGAGTAAAGAAGAGAAAAGAAAGATGTGGAGGTGTTATCATGGCGGAAGAAGACAGAGATTGCATACGTAATGAGGAAGACGACAAATTTGGGTAATCGGTTTTTGTAGATTGGTATCTTATGCATTCGGTTGTATATATAATACCATGTCCTTTCCTCCGTGAGCGTTTAAATTTAATCGAAATTTTAATATGGATTTGAAATATCGAATGGCAAATGAAAAATAAATTTTTATTTTAATTAAAAATTATGAGTCTAAACGTCAAAAATAATTTCACGTAAAATTATATATAATACATTCTATTTATAGTCCTTTTCTTAGATTCGATAAATAGTTGAAATTTTAATGTAAATAAAGATGTATGAATAATAATTTTTGATTTTCAAATTGAACAAGTAAAAAAGAATTACACATATATGAACGTAAGGAATAATAACATTTCCTTCATCTCAATTCAAAGTATTGTACTTTGCCTTTTATATTTGTTAAATTGGATCTTATTTATATCGGGTGTTTATTACATGTTATGTGTTTAAATTTATAGTTTATTTTATTTTATTAAATTACGTAATAGTGTATTTTGCATTTATTTAATATAAACAATTGGTGTGATGTGTGTAAGTTTTTTCTGATTCTTTCTATAGTTAAAATTTTTTATCAAATTAAATGACAAATTTGTGATCACAAAATTTAAATGATTACGCACATTAACAGTGTCATAAAATTCAAGAAAAAAATATTGGCTAAATTTTGTGTTTAAGCAAATTAAGAACTTTGAATTAAAACAAAATGGGTATATTTAATTTTTATGTATTAAAATATCCTACAAGCTACAATAACAATATAAGTTTTAACTTTTACGTGATAATAATGACTAATTAAAGACTTTATAATTTTAAATCTATGAATATTTAATTAAAAGGATACAAAAAAAATTCACAATTTAAATAATTAAAGAAATAAATTTATTTACTAAGATATTATAAGAAGTAAAATTAAAATTTATCAAATACTTAAAAGAAATGGAAAATACTACCACTAATTAACCATTTTGAAGTATAAATTGAAAAGTTGTAAAACATTCTTTTGGATAAATAGTCCTTTAAACAATTTTTACTTTGATCCCAAACAATAGTTGACTAAAAATAGTTAACCTTAATTAATTATAATGTCAATTTTCAACTTCTTTGATTTGCACATTAATGGTATCTCAACTATCTTAAACAAATAATACACATAAATAGAAAAGAATAACTAATTTAAGAATTATTCGCATAATATACAAATTTATGAAGGTTTACAACCTCAAAAATAAAATTTGTGAAGATTTACTAGGGGTGTGCATTAGTCGATTTGATTTAATTTTATGTGTTATTAATTTGATTTATCGATTTTCGACTTTTAAATATGTTAAATCAATAACAAAATCAATAAGAAAATACTACAAAACAAATATATGACTTTTCTAATATATTTGATGCGAAAATACAATAATGTAACTTTATAATGTTCATAAAATAGAAATAAAAATAACAAAAATGAAAAGAACTATACAAATGTAACACTAAGAGAAATAAGAAGAATAAGGTTTTTACTTTAGATTTTAACGTTTTGTCTAGAAGTCATTGTGAAGTGTAAATAGAAGGTTAAAGGACAAATATAGTAACTAGTAAGATATTGAATTAATATGTAATATTTATGTATAAGTAAAAGTAGTAAATAACTAGTCTTAATGGGTTATCAGTTTATCCAATAACTCAATATTAATAATCATTACCGAGCAGATAACCCAAATTTTTTTATAACCATTAAAAAAAATGTTAACCTAATACCCCAACAACAATAAACCAATAATACTTTTATAGGTTCAGTTTATTGATCGATTTAATTTTTGCACACCCCCTAAAATTTACTAACTAGTAAATAAAAATTGATATATAAATTAGTGGCAAAATAAACGAATTGTGAAGATTTACAAACACATAAGTTGAAAATACAGATATGTACTTACCTGCTCATCAGATAATTAAGTTAACGATATAAATATATCATCTTTTTAATTTATAAAATTCACAAAATAAAAATAAATGTATACACATATTTGATATCGCCCTTTTTAAATTTCACATATAAAATTATATTGTATACCTAATTTATACGTAGATTCACATTTTATTTTGTCCTACTAATCAAATGGCTAGGAATTTTAAAGAATATACAAAAAAAAAAAAAGAGAGAAAAAGATTTGTAAAATAACAAACTATTAATTCAAATTAAATGTTATAGCCATCTCCATTTTTTTTGCCATATGATTCGGTATACAAGTACCCATTTAGTATACAAATATATAAAATGCGTTTGCGTTTGTATAAAATGAGAGAAAAGTGTATATAAAAATGCAAATATATATATTTTTTCGTCCTAGACACTTATAATTATACAAATACAGATCTTATTATACATATTACAATGCAAATGAATCTATACAAACTGAACAATTTGTATACAATCGGATGTATCTAGCGAATTATACAAATCAAAAATTTTATGGCAAACATAAAATTTATTATGGAGCTTAATTATGTAAATTATAGTTACAACATACAAATATAATTTCTATATTTATTATATGTGAAAGTTGCTCTAAAATTAATTGTATATTTATATAAATTTTCATACTATTTACACAGTTGGATTAAGTTGAGATAACAGAAAGGCCCAAGTAATTCCTGGCCTGTAAAAGCCACAAAAGCAAACAAAATAAGCCCAACATAATCATCCTACCATGTTTTTCTTTAATTATTTCACAAACTAAATTTATTAGTATAACATTCTTTCAACTATTAAAATTTGAGAATTAATGATGCTTCAAAGTTGAAATTTTGATAAAACTAATCATGTTCAAAAAATTTAACAACATGAGAAATTTATATCTCTAAGTTTCACATAATTCGATGAGATTTGGGTCAAAATTTAAATTAATATCACACATATGTTATATGTATGTCAGTGTATATACGATCACAAAAATTACGATAACAATAAAGAATCTTTTGAATATTGAATGGGTTTATACATAACTTATAATTTATTTTTTCATTTAAACTTTAAAATCTATTATCATATTCTCAATTACACACAAACATATATACCCCACGAGTACCCTATCACCCTCTAAATATTTCAATAGTAAAATATATATCCTTACAAACTTTCACAAAATCATATTTGGTGTAATCTACATGAACCCGCTACGTAATATTATTTCGTTTTTACATAGAAAAATTAATGTCCTACATACTTTTTTTTTATATTTCTCTTTTTTTATTTCTGCATTTTTAAATTTGAATTTGATAAATTGATTCAGCAGATTGATAATGAGGATATCGTCCATGACTAGCACATCATATTTGATTTTTATCGGAGTTTTAAGTATTAGCAGAATTTTGATATTTTCTATTGAAGCTAGGAATGGACAAAAAACTTCATGGTTAAAATTAGTTTTCCTTCTACTTCTATAATAATTACTAAAGAATGATCATTCGATCGATTAATACTAAAAGATAAAGATATTGTAAAAGCGAAGAAACTAGTATTTATTTCGATTATCAATGTAAGTTTATTTATTTGATAATCGTGTTATGACATTATCAATATATTATTCATGTTACAATCGTTTAACCTTTCTTCATGAACATAACAACTCTAAAAATAAAAAAATTCAATAATTCCAAATATATTCAATGAGATTCGAAATTTCAAAAATACCATCGATACGAAGCAGACGACTCGTATCCTCTTACTGTATAGCATACTACTTTTGACTTTTCTTGTATATGAACCATTCTAGAAAGTTCTAAACTCGTAAACAAATCATAGCCCTTCAAATTTTCTTAACTCAAATAAAACCACGAAATCTCACTCACCAAGCCCTTTCTCTCTGTTTTCCTCTTCATTTCCCTAAAAACACCGTCAAGAACCTCTCTTCTCCTCTTCTCGCCGCAACTTTCAATCGGTAAGAATGATCAATCGATTAATTAAATTTTACAGTTTTGTAGTGAATTTCGATTGCTAATTTTGTAGATCTGTTTGTTGATTTTGTTTGTTTCGGATCAGTTTCTATTGACTTAGTTCAACAGATCGAAAGATGTTTGGAAGAGCACCGAAGAAGAGCGATAATACAAAGTATTATGAGATCTTAGGAGTTCCTAAGGCTGCTTCTCAGGAAGATCTCAAAAAGGCTTATCGTAAAGCTGCTATCAAAAATCATCCTGATAAGGGAGGCGATCCTGAGAAGGTAATTATATACTTTTATACTGTTTTTTGTAGAGTTTCTGATTATCAGGTGTAGTTTTGTGTGTAGATCGGTATTTGAAATGTTTTAGATCTGTGAAATACTATGAATCAATCAATGAACTGTGCATTTAACCTAAACTAGTTTGAGTATTCCGTTTGGTTCTATTAAATTTCGATTTAGTAATTGAAGTAGATAGAATTGTCACATTATGTACCAATTGAACGGTCTTATTAGCTGAACAGTCTGATATATATTGTGCTTAGTATAATATTGTGTTCTTAGATTAGCCAAGAGTGACCTTGTGGTCAATGAAGTAGATTAAGAATCATTCAGTCTCAGGTTTGACCACCTAAACTAGTTTGAGTATTCCGTTTGGTTCTATCAAGTTATGCTTTCTTAATTGAAGTAGATAAAACTGTTACATAATGTACCAATTAGACGGTCTATTAGCTGAACAGCCTGAACTATATTGTGGCGTAGTATAATATTGTTTTAGATTATCCAAGGGCGTAACCTGGTGGTCAATGAAGTAGTTTAGGAATCATGTAGTCTCAGGTTCGACCAGTTTTCATCTGTTCTTGCTTTGGTGTAGTTAGTTAGTTACCTGTTATCCGTTACTGTTGGGGTGACAGGTATCTTGTGGAGTTAGTTGAGGTGTGTGAAAGCCTGTTCTGACACTACAGTTATAAAAAATAATTCATACTCTGAATCAATCAGTCAGCTATGTGCGTAACCAGGATTATTTGGACCGTTGGACTGTTGGAGTATGTCAGTTTGATTCTAAATTTTGCTTTCTTAATTGAAGTAAGAAAAAATGGACTTATAATGTACCAACATTGGTTCTGTAATTTGACTGTTGGATTAGCTAAACTATATAGTGTGTACTAGGATATTGGTTTTAGGCTTTGTAGTTTGTGAATAATTGGGCAGGGTTACTTTTGAATTATCCAGAATGTAGAGATGGTGTTTAATTGGGAACTGCAATTACTGTTGTGTTTTTGACAATGTTTTGTATATAGCTAGAGACATGGTGTGTTATTCATGTGCAATCTCGATGGATTGGTGTCCTCTTTTGGCTCTTTTAGTTTTAAGAGCTTGCCCAAGCTTAGTAGGTTGTTATTGTTAGTTGATGGATTATTTGTGTATTTCAGTTTAAAGAGCTTGCTCAAGCTTATGAGGTCTTGAGTGACCCGGAGAAGCGTGAGATATATGATCAGTATGGAGAGGATGCTCTAAAGGAAGGAATGGGTGGTGGAGGTGGTGGACATGACCCATTTGATATATTTCAATCATTCTTCGGTGGTGGTGGAAACCCCTTTGGTGGTATGTTTGCTGCATATATTTGAAGTTGAATTTCGCTTCTCTTTGTCTGCTGTTTTCATATCTGCAATTATTTTCTCCTTACAATTTTTCTGATGTTCAGGTGGTGGAAGCAGCAGAGCTCGTAGACAAAGAAGAGGAGAGGATGTTATCCACCCGCTCAAGGTTTCTTTAGAGGATCTTTACAATGGGACATCAAAGAAGCTTTCACTATCTCGCAATGTGTTGTGCTCAAAGTGCAAGGGGTGAGTTAAAACAGCGTGGTTGTTCATTTTTCAACTTTATTTTGTTATTTATGAGTGGAGTGGCCTTTTACCATCTTGTGCTATGCTACGATACTGATGGTGTCGTGTTCCCCTTTTCAGTAAAGGGTCCAAGTCAGGTGCTTCAATGAAATGTTCTGGCTGTCAAGGGTCTGGAATGAAAGTTTCTATCAGACAGCTCGGTCCATCCATGATCCAGCAGATGCAGCACCCTTGCAATGAGTGTAAGGGTACTGGTGAGATGATCAGTGACAAAGATAGGTGCCCTCAGTGTAAGGGTGAGAAGGTTGTGCAGGAGAAGAAGGTGTTGGAAGTTCACGTGGAGAAGGGTATGCAGAATGGGCAGAAAGTAACATTTCCAGGCGAGGCAGATGAAGCGGTAAGATATGTGCAGGTCACATTTTAGAAATGATTTGCTTATAATGACTGGCTCTTGAACATGATTTGTGCTTTTGCAGCCAGATACCATCACTGGAGACATTGTTTTTGTCTTGCAACAAAAGGAACATCCTAAGTTCAAGCGAAAGGGAGATGATCTTTTTGTTGAGCACACATTGACCTTGACTGAGGCCCTATGTGGTTTCCAGTTTGTCTTGACTCACCTAGACAACAGACAGCTGCTCATTAAGTCCCAACCTGGCGAAGTTGTCAAGCCTGGTAGGCCCAAAGAACCCCTAATGACCTTTAAAAGATTTTGTTTAATGCATTTGAGTCTCCATCATCAGTTAATTACTCTGGGAAAGTGCCAGTCCTAACAATTTTTTTTTCCAATGCCGATTCCAGCCTTGACCCTCACATGTTGCCATTTATACCAGTAAATAGTACTTCCCTCTGTATTACCTGTTTATATGGTTCGACAGAAAGATGACAATTGAACTCCTTCTGTGTTTGTGATCCTTTATTTACTTCCATTTTCTTCCCATGCAACTATGTAGATTCATGAATATCTAAGTCTTCTCTGTCCTTCACTCCCGCTCTCTGCACCCACCCACATGTATGCTTTATGAATATATCTTGTGAAATACTGACCCCGTTTTTTCCTTTGGCTCTGCAGATCAGTTTAAGGCTATCAACGATGAAGGAATGCCGATGTACCAAAGGCCGTTCATGAGAGGTAAAATGTACATTCACTTCACTGTTGATTTCCCCGAGTCATTAACAGCAGAGCAGTGCAAGAACCTTGAGGCTGTGCTGCCTCCAAAACCCAAATTGCAAGTATCTGATATGGAATTAGACGAGTGTGAGGAGACTACTTTGCACGATGTGAACATTGAGGATGAGATGCGAAGGAAGCAGCAAGCTGCCCAAGAGGCATATGACGAAGATGATGATATGCCTGGTGGTGCACAGAGAGTCCAATGTGCACAGCAGTAATTTGGCATTTGCTATCTTGTGATAAGTGGGTAGGTTACTAGTAAAAGGATATGGATATTTTTTCTTATGCAGACCGACACTAAGTGTGCTTACATGTTTACGCAATTTGAATTTGTTTTGATCTGTTATGTCATTCAATAACCCTTTTTAATTCCAAGTCCAATTTGAAACTCACATGAGCTTAATTCGAAGAAAAATTGCTGGATTTCACTTCACTAAGTATCTTAATTCCCGTCACATTTTGCTTATAACTTCAAAGTCACTGAATTCATTTGAACCCATAATCTTAATATACAACGATCCAACACTAAAAATCTTAAAAATTGAATTCATAAAATTCAAATTTCTGGAGTTAATATACCTACTCGGACATCATCTAAGTATATTCTCTTAACAATGAAATATTTCCTTCTTTTTTAAGAAAAAAATAATAATTCTATAATGAAAAACACTTTGTCACGTAAGCAATTATGTGAGATGGAAAAAAACAAGTTTGTGAAATAAGATTGATTTGTTGTTTTGACCGGTGGATACAAGTAAATCGTATATATAAAACAACTTATTTTTGAGATTAATTAACCATAATCACCTATGGAGATTACACCATTACTTAAGTTAATTGTAAGAGTTCTCACGTTTGTTTTCCTACTAGTGTATCTCATCGTCCTTGCGATTACCCAAAATATAAATCGAATTTTAACTTATCGGTAATTGTTTACTCATTCTACTTTCTTTTTTTTTTGTTAAAAACAAAGAATAATTATATCCTCATTGAATTTTTGTGTAATGGTTGTGGTTTAAAAATGCAGTTATATGCTCTTTACAATTGTGATTGGATTTGTTCACACACTCCTACAAATTGCCTTCACAATATTTCACTTAGCCTCAGGCCAAAATATTGGTGGACGTTTCTGGATTCATTTTGAGTTTTATGGTGATAAGGTACGTATTTTTCGATCAATATTTTGTTTGAATAGAACTGTGATAGTATTTTTACTATTGCCTAACGATGTTTTACTAAGAGCATAGGTGCATGTAGTAGGATGGTCAGTTAAATATCATATGTTGAAAAAATATATTATGAAGTATATAGAAGTTTATGCAAAGCATACATAAACATAGATTTTTGCACATAATATCGAACTTAATATTTAATTTTTTGTAATTATTTATTTATTTGTTTTTATTTTTTGTGTAGGTTGCTTCACACCTACTAGCCACAGGAACTGCAGCAAGTTTTGGGATTAGTCCTGTAGTTAACTCTGAGGATCAAACTTTTCTAAACAAAGGATATTTAGTTGCCAGTATTCTTTTAATTGCTTTTTTGTTTTCTGCTATTTCCTCAATTTTTTCTTCTTTAAGCCTCCACAATAGGAGTTGATTATATTTTCCATTTATATAATTAATTATGTGTTAGGAGTACTTAGTTTGTTCCTATGTTATTCAGACTTTTCGATATTGTTATTGTATTTTTGTCGGTTCCTCAAAAAATATATTACTTTGAAGGATCCAATATGTCGGGGAAGATCTAGGTAATTAGGTGTGATTCCCCCGGAAACTCAATAGCTTTTATACCGATATTGTATTTATATGGAGAAATCTATTATATATATTAAAATCATTTATTGAAAATTCAGGTTAAAAGATTATTTGTTCAGTAGTTAAAATTTTGTCAATTTTCATGGACATTCGTTAACATGTTAGTTATGGAGCCATTTGACCTTGACAGTCAAAACGATCCATTTTCATGGTCAAACAAGCCTCGAAGCAGGTAAATCTCATTTGATCGATTTTCGTGTAGTAATCCATAGATTTTCGGTGATATGGAATTCAAACGTCTTTTTTGCCCAAATTTTTCGTGGATGTTCGTTAAGACGTTAGTTATGGAGCCAGTTGGCGCTAACGGTCAAAATAACTCATTTTCAAAGTGAAACAAACTCCGAAGCAGTTAAACCTATTTTGTTGATTTTCGTGTACTATAGTCCATGAATTTTTAGTGATTTGAAATTCCGACATATGTTTTGCCCAATTTTTTCGTGGATGTCCGTTGAGACGTTATCTATGGTCCTAACGGCCATAACGATCCATTTTTTGGTCAAATGAGCCCCGGAGCATGTAAACCCCTCATTTTGTTAATTTTCGTATGCTATAGTGCATAATCTCTTTTGGTGATCCGGAATTTGACGTCTTTTCTGCCCAATTTTTTTGTGGACGTCTGTTAAAATGTTATATGTAGTGCTATTCGGCCTTGACGGCCAAAACGGTCCATTTTGAAGGTCAAACAAGCCCCAAAGCAGGTAAACTCCCATTTTGCTTATTTTCCTATGCTATAGTCAATGGATTTTTGGTGATCCAGAATTTTGACATCTTTTTTGTCTAATTTTTTGTGGACGTCCGTAAAGACCTTAGCTAGTGAGCTAGTTTGTCTTGACGGCCAAAATGACCCACTTTCAAGGTCAAACGAGCCCCGAAGCAGGTAAATCTCATTTTGTCGATTTTGTGTACTATAGTCCATGAGTTTTTGGTGACCAAAAATTTCCAATGTTTTTTTTGTAAAAAGTTTTCGTTGACATCCGTTAAGACGTTATCTATGGATCGAGTTGCCCTTGACGGTCAAAACGACTTATTTTTTGGTCAAATGAACCCCGGAGCAGGTAAACCCCTCATTTTATTAATTTTCGTGTGCTATAGTCCACAATCTTTTTTGGTGATTCATAATTCTGACGTATTTTTTGTTCAATTTTTTTTGGACGTCTGTTAAGACGTGAGCTATGGAGACAATTGGCTCTTACGGCCAAAATGGACCATTTTTAAGGTCAAACAAACCCCGGAGCAGATAAATCCTCCATTTTCCCGATTTTCGTATGTTATAGTCAATGAATTTTCGGTGATCCAGAATTCTAACATCTTTTTTGTCCAAATTTTTTGTGGACGTCCGTTACAATGTTAGAGATGTAGCCAGTTGTCCCTGACGGCCAAAATGGACCATTTTCAACGTCAAACGAGCCCCCAAGCAGCTAAACTTGATTTTGTCGATTTTTGTGTACTATAGTCCATAGATTTTTGGTGAACCAAAATTTCGACGTCATTTTTGCCCAATTTTTTTAATGGATGCCTGTTAAGACGTAATCTATGAAGTCAGTTGGCCCTGATAGTCAAAACAACCCATTTAGAAGGTCAAACGAGCCCCATACAGGTAAACCCCTCATTTTGCCAATTCTCGTATGCTATAATCCACAATTTTTTTCAGTGATCCAGAATTCCGATGTTTTTTTTTCCAATTCTTTTGTGGATGTTTGTTAAGACGTTAACTATGGAGCTAGTTGAACCCGACGGTCAAAACGACCCATTTTGAAGGTATAACAAGCGCCGGAGCAAGTAAACCCCCCATTTTATCAATTTATGTGTGCTATAGTCCATGAATTTTTAGTGATCCGAAATGCCAATGTCTTTTTGCCCAAAATTTTCATGGACGTCTGTTAAGACGTTAGCTATGGAGCCAATTAACCATGACGGTCAAAACAGCCCATTTTCAAGGTCAAACGAGCCTCACAGTAGGTAAACCCCATTTTATCGATTTTCGTGTACTATAGTCAATGGATTCTTGGTGATTCGGAATTCTGACGTTTTTCTTACCCTATTTTTTTGTGGACGTCCTTAATACGTTATCTATGGAGCAAGTTGGTCCTGACGGCCAGTCAAACAAGCACCGGAGTAGGTAAATTTCTCATTTTGCCGATTTTCGTGTACCATAGTCCATGATCTTTTTTGGTGATCCAGAATTCCGACGTCTTTTTTGCCCAAATTTTTTGTGGATGTCCGTTAAGACGTCAATTATGGAGCCAGTTGGCCCTGACGACTAAAACGACTTATTTGAAGGTCAAACCAGCCCAGGAGCAGGTTAACCCCCAATTTTATCAATTTTCATGTGCTATACTCAATGAATTTTTGGTAATCCAGAATTCCGACGTCTTTTTTGCCAAATATTTCATGGACGTCAATTAAATCGTTAGCTATGGAGCTAGTTGACCCTGACGACCAAAACATTCCATTTTCAAGGTCAAACGAGCCCGAAGCAAGTAAACCCATTTTGCTGATTTCGTGTATCATACACTCAACGATGTAAAGAGTTTGAACAAGAGATGTTTATTCTACCAATTTATACTTCAGTGAGTTATGTGATCGCTTATAATATTTACCTTCTTATTTACAAAACTAACTATTAATATATATTTTAAATCCAATTTTTTTATATGACTTAGATTTACGATCCCTGCAGACTTAGGTATCGTTCAAAATTATATAATTATATCATCTACAAAATTAAATTGTGTTAAATTACATTATTTATTTGATGATTATAAACAAAGTACATCAATCATTAGGAAATCCAAGGGAACCTAGATGGTGCAAGTACTTTCAAACTATAAAGGGAAAAGGGTCTGATATACCCCTCAACTTTGTCATTTAGAGCTGATATACCCCTTGTTATGAAAGTGGCTCATATATACCCCTACTTGTAAATAAATGACTCACATAGACCCTTTTTCTCTAACGGAAATGAAAAAAAATAATTTTAATTATTTTTTTTCTAAAAAATATAATCCTATATGAGTAAATTTAATCCTCGTCAAACATATTTTTTTTGAATTTTTTTTTTCAATGACTAATTTATAATTATTATTTTGAATCAAATTTATTTATGTTTCACTAATATTCTTGTAAAACTCATTGTAGATGACCAAATTTTTTCTTCGAATACGAAATTAAATTACAATACACACAAAAAAATAGTTTAATTTTTTTCTCTCTTTAAACTAAGGAATGTAAAAGAAAAAACAAAATAAGAATAAGAAACTCAAATAATTATAATAAAAGAAGTAAAAAAATAATTTATGTATGAAAAAAATTAAAATATACCTTGAACTTTGATAGAAGAATCATATATACTCCTAAATATTTTATTTTAAAATAATTAGAACTAATAAATATAAATCTAAAACTATTTTTTTAACTTCCGTTAAATGAAGGGTATATGTGAGCCATTTTGTAACGGCAGGGGTATATGTGAGCCGTTTGTATAACGGTAAGAGCATATATGAGCCACTTTTATAACGAGGGGTATATCAACTCCAAATGACAAAGTTGAGGGGTATATCAGACCCTTTTCCCAACTATAAAAATAGAATTGAAAAAGTATTATTGATTTATTGTTATTGAGTAAACGATTTTTAATAATTTTATATATAAAAATAATTGGTTTGGTATTGATTTTTAATATTGGATTATTGGGTAAACCGATTACCCATTAAGATCAGTAATTTACTTATTAAGTACTACTCTCAATACCTTATTACTCCGTCCGTCCACTATTGTTTGTAATAGTTTCTATTTTTAGAGTCAAACTATAAGCACTTTGACTAACATTTTAAGATGTATAATCATCATATTGATATGCAAAAAAATTGCAATTTATAGTATTTTTCATACAATTTTTGAATATCTAAATTTGTTGTTTAAAATATCAAATTAATATAATCTAATGTAACTTCGAAAGTTAGTCAAATTGACTTTCGAAAAGCGCAACATGACAAATAAAAGTAGACGGAGGAAGTAGTTACTGTCTTTATTCTTTACCATTCAATTCACACTTCACAATGGTTTCGAGTTCACAACTTCACATTATACAATTTAATTCCTCACAATTTCTCTTTGTGTATTTCTTGTATAGTTTTTTCATGTCTATTTTTATCGTTTCTATTTTATAAGCATTTGTACGGTGACATTATTGTGTTGTCGTCATCAAAATCATCAAAGAAATCATATATTTATTTTATAAGTATTTTCTTATTAGTTAAACGGAAAATCGAACCATTCAGAATTAAAATCAATAAATCGATAAAAAATATCTTATTAAATTGGTTATTAGTTTAATGTATTTTAACACCGAAAATCAATAATCCATAAAATCAAATTGCACCGATCAATGCATATCCCTAAATCCACTTAATCAAAAAATTAATTACAAATAATAAATTTTAATTTTTCGTCTGTTGTATTGTTACAGATAAAACATGAGTAGCATTTACTAAACTGGTTTAATGTGTAATAAATTAATAAAATTTGATAACATGAGTATAGTCACTATCTTCGAAAGGAACCAATAAATTAATAATCAATAAAAATAATATTAAAATACTTAATTTAGTATAATAATTTATCTTTAACATAACTTATATTCGAACTAAATGATCTCAAATAATAAAGAAAGATACAATACAAATATGGTCCCGTTTGGTAAAGGAAGATGTGATATGAGTATGGTCCCGTTAACGTTATTATATATTGAGATAAAAATATTTAAATTTCAAAACATATTTAAATATTAAGATATGTAATAAAATTAAAATGTCTTGTTCATAATAATAAGAATTTATGATTTTAGTATTTGGCTTTGAACTAACAACTATGAACAAATTTTTATTTTATTCAAAATAACTTTATTATTCGTGATATTATATTTTGACATAAAGTCAACGATTTGCAATTTTTAACATTATCATCATCTGTTTCACCTGCAATTTTGTTTTAAATCAAATTAATTAATTAGTGTCTTTTCTGAAAAGAATAAATTAATATAAAATTAATATTACATGCATTATTATTGAAACATAATTTTTACTGTTCCATTATATTGAGTAGTTTATATACGCAAATAATCACTAATAAATACTTCAATAAACTTAAATAGTAATATTATAATCAGATTGATTTGAAGTTTAATGTTTGTTTGGATATGCAATTTTAATTTTTTAAGCTATATTTTTTTTATAAATATAAAAATTTCACAAGTTGTGAAAACTGTTACGATAATCTTAATTCTTATACAATCTTACAAAATAAGTAAATTATAATTTATAAATAACATATCAAAATATATCCTAAGATGGTGCATTGTAAAATCACATATTTCTATGTTATTTTCATAAAATTACAAACTTTTAAATATACATAATTTTACAAAGATCTATCAGTCTTCAAATATTATTCTTTAATATTGTACAAACAATCTCTTTATACGAAGTATGGATTTTCTTTTTAATATTTTTTTTTAAAAATTTAAAATGATGGATCTTCTTTTTATAAACATAAGCTTGACTTAAGTTTTATATTTAAAAATATTTGAGATCTCAATTTAAAATTCTAAATTCTTTTTCAATTCTATAAAAATTATAATTTCAAAATGAAATATTTGGAAAAGAGCATGTCCAAGATCACAATTTCTGCACCAATAAACTTATATTTCCTGTGAACGTTCTTAATAGAAATAATTGATTTAAATATTTATCGTTTTAATTTTTTTATTATTAATATTAATGATTAATTACGCAGCTTAGAAAATTCATAGGTTAGGAGAACGAACACATAATGTTATGATTGGTTAGATTAACTTAACCTTTAAAAATTTAATCAAGTTCATTACTCCTATATATTTATTAATACATTTACCAAGACACATAAATAAAGATAAATCTTAAATTTGAAAATTCAACTTTTTTTATTAATTCAAACAAATAAAATATACATCATTCTATAAGCAATTAAAAATAAATAAGAAGAATATGTAATTTTCCTTATAGATAAGTACTAAATTAAAAGAAAAATAAATATTTTGCAATTTATATAAAACCTAAATCTGAAAGGAAAGTAAAAATTATAAAATATTCTTAAACTCAAATAAAAAAAATTTAAATATTTTACCATTAATATTAAATGATAGTAATAGAAGGAAAGTAAATTTCAACAATAATTTAGATAATGACATTTTTATTTTTTTTGGAATAAAAAACAATTGGATAGTTCCAAAACAGTTGTATTATTTATTCTTATCCTTACATATAAATACACTTTTCTTATTAGCCTATTTAAAAGATACATTGCATCTTTAAATTTGGAAAATTATTAACTTTATACTTATCATTTTACCTTTTTTAACTTTGAGTTTTTGAAGTTAATGTCATTAGAGAATTTCTTTTTTTCATTTTTTACACTTCTCATTATTGTTGTTTAATTTGGTAAAATAAGTATTATTTTTCTTTAAAAAAACTATAAAATATCAAAAGGCACCAACTAGCCAAGTCACAATCTTGGGAAGAACTATTTAGTGATGGGATCAACTTGCTTACTCACCTTACCCCCCCCCCCATACCCCCACCCCAACATATATAAATTTTATTTCTACAACTAATATTATATATTCCCTACAATCCCAAAATTCAAAAACTCCATATTTTCTCCACAAAATTTCTTTTTATGCAACTATACACTTTTTCTTATCAAGGACAAAAATGGAAGGTGGTAAACTGAGTGAAGGTTTAAAAGATCAATTAGGTGAAGACAAATTTAACTACTATGGCTATGGTTTTGTATTTTCTTTTGGAATCATGGTAATCCTCATACTCTTGACTTATACATCTTACTTATGTATTCGATTTCGATCGCGCAATAATCCAACCATCTCTATCAGCACAACTACTACTGTTACAAGAGTCGGAAATGGATTGATTTTCATTCAACAAGGTCTTGATGAAGCAACTTTGAGGAGTTATCCAAAGTTATTATATTCACAAGTTAAGTCTCACAAAGGGGATTTTGCATCTTCTTGTAGTGGATGTTCAATTTGTTTGGGTGATTATAAAGACAATGATATGCTTAGGCTATTGCCTCATTGTGGTCATCTTTTTCATCTCATGTGTATTGACACTTGGCTTAGGTTACACCCCACTTGCCCTATTTGTAGAAATTCTTCACTCTCATCTCCTTCGGCCGAGGTCAGTACTACATGATTCACAATTTAAACGTTATGAACTCTGAACTGGTTAAGAGATTGAATTTTATTTATACATCTCTTTTGTATATATATAATTTTAATTGAACATTCAAGAAGATATATAGAAGATTTTTCTTCTTTTTATGTTCATTTGTTTGTGTTCGGGTTAGTTTTTACTTGTCGTAGCAAATTGATTGGAAATTTTCCTACTCTTATCCAAAAAACTAGTAGTATCAGATAACTCGTTTCACCGAAACTGAGCCGATTGTGTTCATGCATGTTTACTTTATTGTTCCACTTATGATACATTGAAAAGAGCCACACAATAATGTGAATTAATTTCCATATGTATGACAACACAAAACAAAAGAGGCAAAGTTGTAATCAAAGAAATAAATAAGGAATAAAACAAATCATGCATTTAATCAATTTGTTAATAGAATAGATGGCTTTGATAGCTGCAAAAAAAATTATAAAAACAAGTGGTTTAAATTTCATGAATTCCAAAACCAAATAATGTAAGAGATCTGATGATGCAAAGATATTATATTCTGACAAATTTTTATAATTTTAAATTCTGTTGATAGATCACAATCTTTAATTAATCTCAATTAATTAATGTATTAAACATCTCTTGTTTATATCATTATGTAAAACCTTTTACATATATAGTAATAGAATATGGAACATACTTATAATTATGCAAAACCATAACGTCAAAAATAGAACGAATTCAATACTAAAAACCTCAAAAGTCGAAATAATTATTTTAAATTCTGAATACACCTCACGAAGAAGTCGAGGGCGGTGGGACATAGTTATTGGATGAATTTTGAAGGACAGTAACACTAAATTTTTGGCCTAATTCACAATAATTTAAGATGTTACACATGTAATAAAATACCCCAGACTCTATCAATGTAATATTTAATGGACCATCATTAAATACCTTATAAGCTTGATTTGATGTGCAATAACCATATTCTCTTCTTGATACTTGCATTACATTATAAAATTCTGGATCAAACTGAAAATCTGCATATATTATACACCAAAAAAAAAAAACATTTAAGAATCATCACAAAAAAAAATGTAAAATGAAGAGATATTCTATCTGTTTTAATTTATGTGACACTGTTTGAATATCGAGAATAATTAATGTTAATTCAAACATAGGTCATATATTTGAGAATAGAAAAACTCATTTGACTCTCAAGATCTGAAAAGGTGTTAGATTTAACATATGTAGAAAAATGTTACGGTTAAAGTAGGACTTGTTTTGATTCTCGAAAAATCTGAAAGGTGTCAGATAAATTGGGACGGGACGGAGATATAGTAAGAAGTTAAGAGATGTACAAAGAGTGTCTCCAGGGAAGAAAACTTGGGAAGAAGACCAATTTGTGTAGAAATTATTTGTAGGAGGAATAGTCCAAATTGAATCTCCAACTAAATGTTGCATAGCATATGATTCATGATGCAATATTATTATTAATAATAATGAAAATTTTATCAATAAATTTTGGTGATTTTGCATTTTCATTATTGATATTTCTTTGGGAGAAACAAAAATGAAAAAAAAAAAGAGATGAGGGGATTAATTAAAATGGTTGTAAAAACGGTTGATGAAAATGAGAAGTTTTGAGAGGATATAATGTAACTGTTTGTGACACAATAAAACTATGAAATTTTACCGTTTTATATTAGTTGTTCATTTTTTTAAACAGATCTATAACTTATTAGCTATTGTCATCGAAAAAATAAATTAATATAGTTTTTGTTTAGTTTTAGGGAAATTGTAATTGTGGTGTCTATATCAGTTTTCGTATATCTCGATTAATTTTATCGAATATATGTCACCTTTTACCAATAATTGATATCTGATAACTCTTTCCACCAAAATTAGAACAGATGAGAAAAATTACCAAATTTTTATTTTTTGTAATTTTTCTTATAAATGTCTCAAATATGCCCATCAATAAAGGTTTTTCTCTGTGAAAAAAATGGTCTAATACGATAAAAGTCATATATATTTATAATTAAAAAAATTCAATTATTCAAGAACATATTTGGACCTTTAAATGGTTAAATAGCACGTTTGAAATTATTGTAAATAATATATAAATCAATTAGATAAATTTGAAGGTCAATAATGTTTATGTTGTTTGTCAGCATGTGTGCCTATTCACCATTATTTAGCTTTTATTGTCAATAATGATTTTTCCTATAATTGTTGTCAGACCGTAATAATAAATTGGACAGATAATAACTTTATCGTCGATAAATATATATATTTTAAAGGTATTTAACATAATGTTTTTAAAATTTATAATAGTTTAATGACAATTAATTAATATTTATAAATACTTTAATATTCTTTGTTAATGTACATATTTATTATCGCTAAAAACTATTTCTATTATAATATTACTGAGACGGTCAATGAAAAAAGGTCATTGAATTTCAATTATTTCTTGGTATATCCTATTTTTAAAGAATGTAATAGTTCATAAACTATGTACGAGAAGTAAATTGTACTAGATAAATTTTATGCAACGAATTTGATAGATATAGAAAACTTCAAACTTGAGACTGCTCGTGAATATCTCCTTCTTAACCAACTCAACTACTTCACGAGTAATTAGAATAAAACATTAGAATTCATAAGTTGGTACCTTTTCTTCTAAAAAGGCATGAAAGGCCCCTCCAATAGTATTATTACCGTTACTACACCCTCCCAAAGTCCAAAACAAAGTCAAATAATCTTTGTCAATGTTGCATACTTGCTAGTAGGGAAGATGCATTTTTTTCTTCCCTATTTGAACCTCATTGTTCCGACGTATTACGTAAACTCGAAATGTTTGATTAAGAATAATTTTTTTCATAATTATATTGTATCCCTCGATGGTAATGTGTAGAGAAAGAAAATTGTTAAATGAACTTTGAGCTTAACTCCGTTCCAAAAGTTTGGTCGATTAAGTTCTTATAGAGTGTGAACAATCTATTTGAGGCCCATATTAGGGGACTTGACGATGATACTACGTTAAATAGACTTTTGGCCTAAATCAACCCAAAAAATAGCTTAGGAGAATTATTTAAGTTGAGTCCAGAGATCTCATCCCTCGTTATGATGTGAGATACATACGATACCAAGTAGCACATATCTTTAGTTTTACGTTTTTTACAAGAAATATTAACGTTTACACATTCAAAAACTAAAAAGTATCACACGATAAAATTTATCGAAGTCATTTTCTTCTATTCAAAATCGTAAGTGACCATAACAGATCATTTCCTCGACCCTAAGAGAAAAAAGCACATGTTAGTATACATTATTTAGCCTAGGGGTGTATAATTTCCTACTCATGTACCCTAAAATCATAATAATAATTCCACCAAACAAAATAATTTTCAAATTTAAAAAAAGTGCCACTCAGCAGTTTCTAGCCGTTAACACACCTCAGCATCATCTTCTTTCTCCTCTGTACATCAAAACATGAATTTCACTCACTAAAATCCAAGATTTTTGCTACCCAATACTCATCTGTCATTGTTAATCCCAAATCTTGAATCTTTTTCAAAACCCCATTTTCAAAATCTGCAGATTTTGGTAGATTTTGAGTACTTACAGTTTGGGGATTTCGAGAAATGAAGACTATGAAGGGGAAGCTTCTGAAGAAATTGAAGACAATGAAAACAATTGGGTATTTGAAACCAGAAAGAATCCTCTTTTCAAATGCATCAGATGGGTATATTCATTCTTCGCCACGAAAATCAGATTCTTCGAGATTTAACTGTCAATCTCCATTAACCCCTGTTCAGAAGAATGTTCAGAGCAGTGTAGTAGATCAAGAAGCTGAGATTATTGATGTTTCTGAGCTAATGAAGGATCTTGAAGATGAAGAAATGGAAATCGAAGAGGATAAAGAGAATGTAAAGCCTGTTGTTGTAAATGTGAAAAAGATTGAGAATTTTATCAGCCCATTGCAGCCAAAGAAAGAGAATTTTACTACCCCTTTATTAGACTTTGATGTATCGAATTTTAGGCGTCCCGACTTGGATTCAGGTACTCTGTTTGATCCTAATCTTCTTGCTTTGTTTGAGGAAGCAGTGATGGTAGTTAAAGCTCAAGAAGAAGAGCGAAAGGCGAAGATTGAGGAAAAGATTTTCAAACCACTAGAAGATGATGAAGAAAAGGAACCACCTTTAAAAGCTCGAAAACTCGAGGAAATTGTAAACCCCTTATTGGAATTTGAAGAGAAATGTCCACCAGGAGGATGTGATTCAGTAATCCTCTACACAACAGGCCTTAGAGGGATACGAAAGACATTCGAGGACTGTCATAGTATTCGATTTCTATTAGAGAATTTTCGTGTTGTGTTCTTCGAGAGGGATATATCGATGCATTCTGAGTTTAAGGAGGAGTTATGGAGAATCTTGGATGGCAAAGTTGTCCCTCCAAGGCTGTTTGTCAAAGGGAGATACATTGGTGGAGCTGATGAAGTATTGACATTGCATGAACAAGGGAAGTTTAGGCCACTTCTTGAAGGGATTCCAATTGATAATTTTCAATGTCCTTGTGAAGGGTGTGCAGGAATGAGGTTTATTATGTGTTTTAAGTGCAATGGAAGTCGGAAAATTGTTCTTGACGATGATGATGATGAGGAGGTTGAGTCGATGAAATGCCCTGAATGTAATGAAAATGGATTGATTGTATGTCCTTATTGTTGTTGAAATTATTCAATTGATTGTTTTGTTCATTTTTACAGTTCATCACATTTGAGGGTGTAATATAATGTCATGTTTCTTGCATGTTTGGTGTTTGAAATGAAAGATGAAAGAGCTTATTCATTTCTTGTATAGTTCTTTTGCCTTCTCACCTTGTATACAGTACCTGCATTGGAGCTCGACTAAATTCAGATTCACATTAAAAAGTCCCACACTTACGAGGGTAAAGAGTTCCCTAACAAGTGTGGTTACATAGCTACACGATCGATCACCTCTGGTTAAGGACGGAGGAGTATGTGCATACCACACTCCACCACAACCCTTAATAGTAGTTGTATAATAACTTGATTATGTTCTTCGAAAGGGACATTTCGAATGCATTCTGAGTCAATACTCATGGCTCAAACCTGCGAACATGCTCTGGTTAAGGATGGAGGAGTACGTACATACCACACTCCACCACTAACCCTTAGTAGTACTTGCATAATAGCTTGATTTCTGTTAGAGAAGTTTCATGTGATGTTCTTCGAATTAGGATAGGAAAGTGGTGTCCACAAGGTTGTTTATTAGAGGAAGATGCATTGTTGAAGCTGTATACATTGCATGAACAAGGAAGGTTTAGGCCACTTTTTGAAGGAATATCAATTGAGGTTTAACATTCTTTTTGTCTGTGTTTTGAGTTCAAAATTGGAAAGATTACTACTAACATATGCATAAGGGAAATATAATGTCAAAGTTATTTGCACATTTGGTGTTATTCACTTGTATAATAGATTGTGACAGCAAGTTACTATATGCAAAGCTGTGGGATTAAATATGGTCAATTTATATGGAAATAGTCTCTCGGAGAAATGCAAAGTTAGACAGTGTGCTATAGACCCTTGTGGTCCGATCATTTATGAACTCCATGCATAGCAAGAACTCAGTGCATCAGGCTCCCTTTTTATCTTTAATATGGTAAAGTAACTAGAGCTAGGTATATTTCCTTGATAAGCATTTTCTATACAGCCTAAAAGTATGATTTTAAAAGGAGCAATTACAATTGTCCAATATTAGATGCCTTGAGAAGAAATCCCAAGCAAATCTTGCTCTTGAGACCATCAAAAGTGGCATAAGAGCCACTTGAATTTTATTCCTTTGATCTATCTACTTCGTTCGAATTAAGTAGGTAGGCTCCATCTTATTCTGTTTTTTCATTGTCCAAAACTATACCTTACGTAACAAGGCTACATGAGAAGCAAAGAGCTAAAGATCCAATCCATATGATACCTAACAAATCTCGATCACCTTCCGCGCCTCCCTACCATTTCATTTGTCACTCTTTATGTATTTGATATTCCACATACATGCAAATCACACCATATACATGTATCTAATGCGTATTTAATGAGATTCACGTGTACATATAATACATGACTATCTTACTCATCTCGCTCGTCTCCCTCCCCCTTTACGTATATCTGATGTAAAAATACATTTATCTATATATCTACTTCAATATATATATGGTAGTGAACTCTTTATAAAGATAAAATATGTATTTATTTGAAAGTATATATAAAATTAGGATATATCGTATGAATGTATGTCTAATAAGCTAGATTCTCCAAAAATTTTTTTAACTCCGTTTCATATTAGTCGGCTCCTATTAACCTAACACACTCATTAAAATGATTTAATTTGAAGTGTATAGTCTTAAGATAAAACACAATCCTGTCTATTTCAATTTGTTTGTTTTATTCGATTTGACATGAAATTTTACTAAGTAAAGTTATTTTAAATTAAAAATATATTAAATATACTTAAATATTTCTTAATCTTAAACTTTTATCGGATCGTATAAAATTAAACGGACGGAGTAATTTCACCGTAAAAGAGTGGCACAAAAAAAGGGACTATTACAGAGTGCGAGTGTTTCAGTAGCTCCTTTTATCCTCCATGGGTTATCGACTTCATCATTTTAATCACATTTTCCCCATTTCCAGGACCTCCTTCTCCTCTTTTCGCTTCAATCTCAGGTGAGTAATTTTTTTTTTCCACATTTACATACGCTTAATGTTATCATTACAATGAAAAATACGAATTATTTGCAATACATTTGTCTATATGTATGTAACCAATTTTTTCTGGATTTTTTTCGGGTTTAATTGATGACCCATTTGGTATATGTGTGTGTAGAGTGTGGTGTTGCAGTCAGAGTGGTACAAATCAGGGGAAAATGGAGCAAATAGTTGTTAATGGCTCAGAGTCACAAGTTGTAGTGGATGATTCTAGTTTGTTGCAAAAGAAAATGTCTGCAATTCGACTTGGGGGTCATGCAAAGCTACAGGTGAATCTTACATTGTTGGGCTTTTTGGTTTTGTTATGTTGATGGATTATGGTGAGAGTGATGAATGATTTGGATTAGTCCCAAAAGTTATGAACTTTTATGTGTTTGTTCATGTTTAATTTCTTATCTCTTGTGTATATGTACTACCTTTGTCCCAATTTAGTCTCTTCATTCTAAGTTGCGTGAACTTTTCACTTTTGATGCTGCACCATGTCGGATTATCCAAAAATACACTACTTTTGGAGAATACGACAAGCATTGAGTTACACTTTTGAAGGGTCTGAGCAACATATATTAGTTTGATTGAACAAGGAGTTTATGGAATAAATGGAGACTTTTGAATCTGGTGGTCTTAAATTAAAAACGAGTGTAGTCCTTTAAATCTTGTGGTATTAAACTTGACAAGTAGAATGCTGGAATTGGAAAACTTACTATACATAGAAAGAGACGCTCTTTTTCAGACAGACGAAAGAGGAAAGTAAGACACTTAAATTGGGACATAGGGAGTACTTTTTTGGGAGTGGGGGATGGGGGATGTGGAGTGTTAATTTTAAGACATTGTTGTTTTGCTTGTTAATCTGATCAATGGAACTTTTGTTAACTGTATAATACAACATTTCTCCGTGAAGAGAGTTGTTATCTAGGGAGTAGTAATGTTGGTCTTGGGTGTATATATGTAGAACTTCATCGATAACTTGTTATTTCACTATTAAAGCTTCATTGGTTATCTTGTGTGTGAGGAAGGTAGCTTTAACATTCTCATGCTTCTTGGCTGTGATGTTAAGTTTGTGATTAGGTAAACTTGTAAGTGGTTAGTTGACCCTGTACTGACATATACTAATCCCTAGGTCCTTATATAAATTACGACAAAAATGTGTATCTTAGGTGTTAGTTGCTTGCTAGCAGAATATACTTTTAGAAGTCTAATTTAAACGATTGTATTTGTCTAAGTCATGGCATGCCTCCGGGAAAGTTCTGTTATCCAGGATCAACTATACACACCTTTCTGAAGTTTCTATTATGTTGGGCTCCATGTTTTGTTTGACATATGTACAAAACTATTAGCATTTATTAATGTTAAGTACTTATCTTAGCTAGAGTCTCGATCATTCACACACATACTGTGCTTCTTTTACCTTGTTCTAATTGTTTTTTTTTCCTTTTACTTACTGGCTATATCAACATTCTAGGTAATTGCAGATTTTGATGCCACATTGACAAAATTCCGGGTCAATGGTTGCCGAGGCCAGAGTATGTTATCCACTTCATAAAACATTATTCTCTTACAATATCTTGTCTGGAACAGACAGCTATTCAATAGCATACAATTTGATATACGTTCTTCGGTCACAAGTGAGGACTTGTCAAAATAACTAATTTTGTAGGCAGCCATAACGTTTTACAACAGGAGGATCCTGAGTACAATGACAAGAGGCAGAAGTTGTATGAGTATTATCATCCCTTAGAATTTGATCCGACAATTCCCCTTGATGAGAAAGCCAAGCTCATGGAAGAGTGGTATGTGTTATGATTTTTTGCTGCTAGAATCGGGTCCAAACTTGTGTGATATATTGCATTTTGAGTTATTGACAAGTGAAATACATAATAGAAGTTCCCGGATAATATTTATATTTTATCGTAAGAGTAGTAGTATATCCAGCACCCTTATCTAAGAAAATGGGACCATCATTGGATTGGTGAAATTTAAAGGGATTGTAGTACCTTGGCCTATGTGTTAATGTCTAATTTATTTTCTGCAGGTGGGGAAAAACACATGCGCTTCTCATTGAAGGAGGCGTAACATACAATGGAATTCAAAATTCTGTGGCTAAAGCCACAATTGCATTCAGGGATGGTGTAACTGAACTTTTTGAACTTTTGGAGGTAGAGTATAGCCACTATCAGTTGTTGTTTTCTTAGACATCTTGGGATGATGTTGATGAAGGCCATGCAACAAATATGAACCATTGTGATTTTCTTGTGTCATCTAAATTATTAAAAAGAAATTTGATGGGATTAGTTTATCAAAAAGCCAGGGAATAAATAATAGGGTCATTCCAAGCACTCAAGAACCTTGAGGAAATGTCTTGATTATTTTCTTTTCTTCTGTTTTTGTTTTTTCGACTTTGGGAAGTCCTAAAATGTAAGGCTCAACCACAGCTCAAATGTTGTTTTAGTGAAAGTGAAATTGAACAGTGATATTACTAAATAATGTGTTGGATTCCATTTTCTGTAGTTGCAAAATTTATGCTAATGCCGAATTTAGTAGTCAATTTATCCCAGAATAGCTCTTTTCGGAAGAATTTCCTTTTGACCTTCTACTATCTCATGTGATTGCTTCAGTAATGAGTTGGGATTGTTTCGTATGCAGGAAAAAGGTGTTCCTGTTCTTATATTCTCTGCAGGTTTAGCTGACATAATAGAGGAGGTTAGTTCTTAAGGATTATCAGTGGTCTTGATGCATTACAGGTGTATGTGATCCTGTTATGTTTGTCCAGTTTGGCTTTAGATATGATTCTCGTTTTCTTGATCTGCCAGGTGCTGAATCAGAAAGTTCATAGATCTTTCAAGAATGTTAGAGTTGTCTCCAACAGGATGGTGTTTGACAAAAATGGTCACCTACAGTCATTCAAAGGTATCACCTATCACCATTTAGAGGTGCTTTTTACTTAACAAATTCCTTCAAACAGTTCCCATTGATGGTTAGGTTCATTATGTGTATATCTGTGTAGGTTACCAAATTTTAGCTATACTTCTAAAGTTTAGGAATTGGCCACTGGTTGTAAGTTTAAGCTTCAATGGAGGAATACTCTGCAGTTAAGCTAAAGTCTGACATATTCACAAGATGTATTGCAGTGATAGGGATGCTAAGGTGGATGTTTCGGTCCATACAAGATTAGATAAGATAGGTATGACGATATTGCAAGTAGCATGCATTGAGGATATAATGAGAGAACGTCGCTTGTGATGTTTCGGTCATGTCATGCAACGACCTATAAAATGCACCGGTCCCCATAGGTATGAAACTATAGTGAGTGAAGGTGTTAAAAGGGGACGAAGTAGACCTAACATAATATGGATGGATGTTGTCTAAGACCTAAGATTTCTTGGAATCAATACAAACTTACCTAATGATAGGACGTAATCGAAGAAAATGATCCATATAAGCGGGTATCACTAGTTGGAAACAGGTTTTAGTTTTGTCAATACATTGCTTTTGAATCTATTGCTCTTTATGAGTATTTTGATCTTTATCATAGATTAATATGACAAAAAAAATATAGAGAACTTGTACTATTGCCATTTTTAAAAATATTTAACTAATTTTTCACCTTGTAAAAGCTTAAATGGAGACACATGGTCAAAGGTGATTCACATATCCAACCTCTACTTGTTTGAGATTGAGATGTAGTTTTTATTGTTATGATTGGTAGGGGTAAGTGTAAGATTTAGGGAGCCACTTGTTTGAGAGAGATCCTAATTTGCCTTATAAGAAAAATTGCTTACCTGTATTGCAATGAAGTAGATTGGTACATTAAAGTACTGTTGATTGATTGATTGAAACAAACAAAGATGAATTCTTTTATGATCTTTTGAGTATTAATTTGTTCCACTTATAAGGACTAACTAAATAGGGTTAACCCTCCATGAATTTGGATATTTATAAGGCTAACACAAGTGCGGAAATCTAACATATGAAATAACCTGAACACTAAAAGTCTACATAATTAAGACTTCTGTATGTAATATAGATTAGTTTAGTACTGGAGTTCAATCCTGTAACCAAGTAATTGGTTAGACATATTTGACAAGTACTTACTGGTAGATACCAAGCTTTTACACATATTTGGTCAGTACTGGAACAGCAAGCTTACAAGCAAAGCCAATTGTACATATTTTTCTTGTATTGTGGTCATTTTACATCTTTGTTTCTAAAATTAAGAACATTACTGATACCTGCAGGTAAGACAATCCATGTACTCAACAAGAATGAGCATGCACTTGACATGGCTGCACCACTTCATGATCACCTTGATGACGTGAGTGGACTGAGTGATGAGAAATCTGCATTAAAAAAGAGAACTAATGTGCTACTTCTTGGTGACCACATTGGAGATTTGGGAATGTCTGATGGCTTAGACTATGAAACAAGAATATCTGTGGGTTTTCTGTAAGTATATCAATTCATGTCTCCTTATTCATCAAATTTAAACAATACTGAGATATCATGGAACTCGACACTGCTCATAGAATGAAGTCATTTTTGTTTTGCTTTATCTCACCTCGAGTTGGTTATGTTGATATCCAAGGTAAATGGATTGTAATTATAATTGTTTCAAGTTGTAACTCCTTAGGAGAATTTAAGTATCACATCCTATAATTGAAGTAGGAATTGTTCCACTATCATTGGATTTAAAATCTTTTTCAGCTAGAAGGCTTTGAGCCTTTCTAAGAAAAGTTTCCATATTTAGAGTTGTTTAACATTTTCAAGTCATGAACATTAAGATGAAACAAGTTTATATTGAAGGCATACAAAACTGTAATCCAACTACAAACATTTATCCCAACTCTCTAAACGGATTGACAAGTCCTAAAAGCTGAAGTGAAGGAAATTGCGACTGTATGAAATACAATAGTGAGCATCAATTCTCTCTCAACCCACTTTTTATCCTCTGAAATCTTGGACGAGTTCTAGTTAGACAGTTGACACATTGTCCTATGAATTGATATTCAATGGTTAGGAGACGACTTACCCCGCTGCATGTGGTGCTCCCTCCCTAACTAGTCTGGGTAGGGAGAGAGTGAGGGTATATAGTACCAAGCCTTGCCCCTTCTTTTTTGCTAAGAGGTAGTTTTTACTCTGTGAATTTGTGGCTTACAAGTTATCAAAGGAGCAATTTTTGTATTCCTACCTCATATTTTTAATCTTTTCAAAGGTCAAGCTTCCAACATAATACTTTTTACTCTTTTGAAAACATGAAAAACTATTTAAATTGTGGATTTTGTTAAGTTTGAGATTATTAGGTGGTTGTTCACTGATTGCCTGCTGAAGTTTGAATACATATACCTTCCCAGAAATCTTTTCCCTAATGGTTTGACAATATATTTTCTTACATTAGGAACTTCCAATTTTTTGCATTATAACTTTTTGCAACATTTTTTCATTTTTCTCACTCAAAAAAATTTAACATTTAAAGAGTCATTCATATGGGGCTCTTGGTTTGACTATGTTTTTCAACTTATTCACAAATTCATTTAGAGCATGTCATTAAGAATAAAATGAACAATTGTAGACATGTTTAAGTTATACTTCTTGGGTTATAACAAAATAGATCCTCAATATGCTATCTTTTCCTGATAAATGCTTTCCATCTTTTATGACAAAATGCAAAGGGTGAAAGCCCCTGTTTTTATTTAGAGAATGGTGTGGAATTCAGCATTTGTTGAAGTTTGCTAGTACCGAGTTCAGAAAGCATGAGAACAAGAAAAGGCTTACAGTTTTGCTACATTCTAGTTATGTTGATTTAATGTCTAATTTTCCTGTAGCATATATCTGCGCTTTTAATATGTGGTAGTTGCTAAACATAAAGAGATTGTTGCAGGAATGACAGAGTGGAAGATTCTCTAGAAAGCTACCGAAAAGCTTTTGACATTCTCTATCTGGTAAGAAATTCTATTATACACTTTTAGTTCGATTAATTCTACTACTCTAAATTGCCTTGTGGACTCTCATCTTTTTGTTATATTGTAGAATGATTCATCCATGCATGGAGTGCTCAAGCTTGCGACTCATCTCTGTTCAACAGAAAGCGATTGAATTGCATGCATTGCTCGTAGCAAGGCTCTGTTCCCTATATTGGATTTGCAAACAGCACACGAATGACCTCTACTTTTATACATTCTTATAAGAAATTGTGTCAAGAAATTCTCCATTCAAGATACATAGCAGCACTCCTAATATCGACAGCTTCTCAACATTTGTTGTCTCCATCAGGCACTACCTCAATCTAGGCATGTTTACAGGATTCACTTGCAGAGAATGGATAGTAATCTCCGCTTTAGAGTAGATTGATTTACCTTGGGAAATAATTCATTTGGGAACTCGTTGTATTGCTCTATAGCTGATAATGTAGCTTGTTGCAATTCACAATGAGTGGTGATTCCTTTTATAAGGATTCTTAGAACCATTTTTAATAACATTTAAAGACCACCTACCTTACAAGGTACTGATGATACCTCTAAGCTGCTATAATAACTGGTGTATCTAGTAATTTCTTGTACGTTGTTTATTTCCTTGTTCGAGTATGAACGCTTAACTCCTCTCTTCACCCCCATTTACTCGTAAATTGTTTCTCTTTATGAGTTTATCTTCCACAAATATTCAGGTTAAGTTGCATTTTATTTTGGCATCATATTGTTAGAGCAATGTTTCCTGCATGGAGGGAGAGACTACCCTTGGCAGATGATGAGTTGCTGATCCAAATAACAAAAAGGAGTAAGTTCCCCATTGTTAAAAATTGGTGAGACATGCCCTTTAAACCCAATTCAATCTTAACATTCTGTCTCATTATCAGTGTCAAGATATGATTAAACTCTACTAATTCAGAGTTGCACCTGGTAGGTCAACTGAGGCCTAAGGGAGATGGAAGGCTTCCGAGAAAAAGGCATAAAGGAATCTCAACCATCATACCACATTTTCTTGGTGAGTAATGTAAATCTTTTTTATTTGGTTAAAATATATACTAGAGCCTACAAAGTGCAAATGGAACCAAACCATAGACGTTGCTAAAACTTTCTTAAACTTCGTGTCAAAGTGTCAAGTTGAATTGAGACAGAGCAAGGGCGAGTGATGTATGGCATAGTGGAGTTTTCCTGATTCATATTCCCGCCTAGTTTACAGGCCATAACTAATGTTCTATTCTATGCACCCTAAAGTTATTTCATTTTATAAGATATCAGAGGAGTTGAGTTGAAGCTTCCAATCTATGTGCACAGGTCAATTTAATAGAAAACTAGTTCTGTCAATCCTGTATGCTAAGACAGCAGCAAATACTGTGTAACAAAAACATTGTGTTGTTTGTATTATGATGATCCAACTGATGGTCTAGAGACAAATGAAAAAGTTGAGAGTAGTATAGAAGTCATATACTTATTATTTATGTTGTCCCTCTTTGAGAGAACAGAAAAAGTACCATACTCTTGGACATTTCCATAGTCATTTACATTGGCACATCCCTAGATAACTGAGGAAGAAAACATCAACAAGAGTCACTAAGCCAGTTGCAACTTGCAACATGTATTAAAGAAAAGATATATGGCATTCCCTTCATTCCTAAATTAGATGTAGAAACACAAAAAGAAGGATTAGTGATGTTAAGTTTGTATACTTGGATTTACTAATCATCGCTTACTCCACTGCTGCTGACATTGGTAATGCCAAGCTGTTATCAGTCAGTTCTTCCGAGGGTGATTCCAATTCCAGCTGAGTGTCAAAGCTCTTTGTATAGTGGAACTCAATTTGCAGCCTCTGATGAAGTGGTGTAGATGCCATCAACCCTTTCTTCACATCAACTTGTAATTCCCTAATGGGGATTGCTGCCAAAAAACTCTTAATGTACTGTTTGCAAGCCTCTTTACCTTTGCAAACAAGGCTCGCTTCGTCCTCATTTTCAGGTACTTTATCCCTGAAGGAAACGACTGATTCTTCCATCTTTTCTTTGGTGTTATTAGAGACAATCTTCCCTTCATTAGAAGCAGCCTGCTTCTTATCAGTTTGCTCCTTTTTAGTGCTAGCTGGTTTCTCATCTGATTGTTGACTCGTGTTAGGTAGCTGCAAGATTGTAGTGTCTCTGTCAAATTTGAGGATGAAAGCCTGATTGCAGCCTTCATAAAGTCTCTCACCAAGTGTATCGATGATATAGTATGCATCTCGTTCAACCTTGAGGATGAAGAAGTGGTCATTCCAACTCACAATGTAAACAAAGCACTCGCCATGACTGGGACTGTCTTGAACAGATTTAGAAATCTCATCCCAAATGTTGTCAAAGGACATGGCATCTTTCAGAAAATCGAATCCCTCATCTTCGATTCCTTCAGGATGAAAAAAACCAATGAATGATTTCTCTGGGACTACTGA
This sequence comes from Solanum lycopersicum, assembly GCF_036512215.1. Lineage (NCBI taxonomy): Eukaryota > Viridiplantae > Streptophyta > Magnoliopsida > Solanales > Solanaceae > Solanum > Solanum lycopersicum. The sequence continues at coordinate 1,714,966 of NC_090810.1, read as the reverse complement.
GAGCGGGCGTACTTTAGCCTGGACCACTGTTTCGAGGTCAAAATGCTTATCTGGGAAACGCTCCCTGTACGTCTTGTTTTCACAGAGATTCCTCCACTCTAGTGAACCTTCACGGATAAGACTGTCGAGTTGGGACTTGATAGGCATTTCTTCAGGGTTGGAATGGAACCAATCAGCAATCACAGCAACCAAAGCTGTACAAGCACTTTCACCTGCAGCCCGTTCATTTCGTTGATCAATTGAAGCAAAGAAGACCTCAGTCTGCAGCTTCATCTGCCCATCACGGCTTACTATCTCTTTCTGCTCCCAACTACCAACAGCAAAACTGTCTTCTCCAAACTCGGAGACTGAAAATTCATTGGCAGTTGAACTTTCCTCAGATTTATTCCACTGCAAGCAAGATAGTTATATTAGAGCTATAGAAGTATGCAAGGCAGTGAGGTAAGTTATCAATGTCTGGAAGCTCATCACGAGGTGATAAATAGTATTCCACTGTGCAAATTCACTTGGGTGCTGGACAGATCATAGATTAAAAAAACGGAAGTAAGAGAAGATGGAGACATACCCCTGAAGAAGACTCATCGGATGAACTAAGCTGCCGGCGATCAAAATCTATATCATCCCCACCTTCCTCTCCATAATGCTTCTTCAACAACGGCTCCCCTTTGGGTTTAGGAGATCTGAAGCTTAAGTTTCTCTTCTTCCAGGGGAGAATTTTGCGTTTTGAAATTTGCTGTGAATATTGATTATGACCTTCTCCAGTTGCACCCTCGGCATACACACGCCGTGCAACGGATTTGTGATGACTATAAAAGATCAAATCATCATCTTCACTGCCACTCGTGTTTGTGTAGCATGATCCACCAGCATGCTTCGCATAGGCAAGTGTTTCATAACTGAATGACTTCCGCAGACTCGTATCCTCCTTCACTTCGTCTGATTCACCTTCCTCCGAATCACCTAGTGAATCTGTATCAACTGGATATACCAAATCAGTATCATCACTTCTGACTGAGTTCCTTCCATCACTGCCCTCCTCTTCATGACATGCCTTCTTTCGTCGCATAGTAGATAATCCCTTGAAAAATTTCACTTTCTGCAGACCTGCTTTCAAAGCAGAAAGCTCATTTCTGTCTGTTGACGAAACCTCTGCAGGGGAAGGAGATACTGGAGCAGACATGACGAACTTTGGCATCGTTTCTGAGGCTTCTTGAGCATTCCCCAATTCAACAAGATTGAGAGACAACTGCCATATACAAAATCTACCATGTCAACCAAAAATAAGGAAAAAAAGGGACTATCGATGTAGATCAACGAACAAAGTAAGATCAAGCAAGCAATTTTGTTTTGCTTACACAAAGCGAAAGGTTGTTCTTATTGCCGCCACTATACGCTTCCAAGGGAATGACTATTTCAATTTCTTCTTTTTCCCTAGCTTCTGAAGCAAAATCTGCAATGTTCAATGATGCAGCAGCAACTTTGGGGACTTTATGGTTCGATCGTTTATTCGTAACCTGTTTTAGAATAAACATGAATAAAGCAACTTCATATCACAAGTATGGAATTGAATAAAACAGTGAATGAAAAGACAAAAGATGCTATGCTGTATGAGCATAGAAAGCAACTAAAAAAAAGGCTGAACTTTTCTTCTTTCCTTTTTTGGGTTAATAAATCAAACTTCCCTCTGAATTAGAAAACAAAAGATGCTAGATAAGCAAAGAAAACAACTAAAGAAAGGCATATTCTTAAGTGCTAAATATCATTTGCCAAAATATTAAAAAAAAAATATACAGAATATGCCAATACTATATTTTCACAAAATGTATAGCCACATATATAGAAAAGTTAATATAAGTAGGTATGACCATCCATATTACAACACTATTAAAACAACCACAAGCTATTAAGGTGGGTCCAACATAAGTAATCACTAATTCCAAAAGGCTTAATTAGCTTTTTTGACTACCACAACATGTTTAGAATAGTATCTTCATTATCTAAGCTAAATAAAAAAAAATACTTTTAAGAAAATGCATTGAAAATTAGGTTACTATACTGTTTAAAGGAAGAACATCAAGGGGAAATTCATTATTTCTAATCACACTTGTGTTTGTCATCAAACTCAAAGTGAAAAAAAAAAGATTTGGTGCTGAGTCCATCATCAAACCAAACTAAAACAAAGGAATTCTACTAGTTTAAGGAGATTGAGGATATATCGGAAAATGTCTTTCTATCTCACGAGGTAGGGGTAAAATCTGCATACACAATACCTCCCCATACCCCACTTATGCGATTACCCTGGCTATGTTGTCCTTGTCAAGAAATTATGCTATTTGATTAAAAATAATCATGATTGGATGTTTTGAAGGACAAGATCAAACAAAAAACAAAACAATATTTCTACTAGTTTTAAGGAGATTCAACAAATTATACTATATGATCAAGTTTCATGACATAACAATGATGAAGAAAAGCTTAGTCCTTTCTAATTTCTTACACCTACAAGACAACATAGACACAAATTCATAGCCCCAATAAAAAGTCAAGCTTCCACACCAAAAGTCAAGGCCTTTGATCAATTCTCAATAATTTGTTGATGGGACAGAAATCTCAGCAACAACAGTATACCAAGATCAAATTTTTAATCTCTCTTTTTTTATTTTTTCAATTCTAAAAAACAACCAAACAAGAACAGCAAAAGAGGTAATAAGCAAGGATATCTCACATTGAATACTGTAAAAGAAACCTCCCAAGGATGAAATGCAATCTCTTTGGATACATTAAAGTTGCAAAAACTTTGAAACTCCTCATTCCAATAAACAACTCCATCATCCTTCAAAGACTCTTCCTTTGTGAAACTCTTCTTAACATTTTTCCTCTTTAGAGAACTCAAAGTCAAAGAATTACCCTTTGAGCCTTTCCACTTGATTTCAACAACCAATCTTTGAAAATCTTGAGAAAAGTTTAGACCTTTAACACAATTCACAGTGATTTTAGCCTCAAATTTCTTTGAAGCTATTTCAGGCCATGGCCTCCACTTCATCATTTTCACAACCATCCCTTTGAATTCACAAACAAAAACTAACAAATACTCAAAAGGGTCCTCAACAAACACTAAAAAGATTCACACAAAACAATCAAATACTCAAAAGGGTCCTCAACAAACACTAAAAAGATTCACACAAAACAATCAAATACTCAAAAAGGGTCCTCAAGAAACACAAAAAAGATTGACACAAATCAAACAAATACTCAAAAGGGTCCTCAAAAAAACTAATAAATACTCAAAAGGGTCCTCAAGAAACACAAAAAAGATTGACACAAATCAAACAAATACTCAAAAGGGTCCTCAAAAAACACAAAAAGATTGACACAAAACAATCAAATACTCAAAAGGGTACTCAAGAAACACAAAAAAGATTCACAAAAATGAAGAAAAAAAAGGAGGTTTCTTTGAATTGGGAGATCAAAAAGAAAGGGGGATTAAAAGGGAATTTGTAATTTCATGAAAAAGAAGAATTGTTTTATGAGTTATGCAGAACCACTCTGGCTTTTTTTTAGAGAGAGAAAGAGAGGACACAGAGAGAGAGAGGCCGGCATTGTAAAAACACCTAAGAAGTAACGTCTCTATTTCTAGTGGAATTTTATGGGTGTTTGTCTCACACTATTCTTCCTCTTTTTGGTATTATATAATTAATAAGTTTTTGACTAATTCAGATTTTCATCGTGTAAATTATAAATTTTTATTTTTATTAATTAATCTAAATTCATGTTATAAATCAAAAGCATTTTTTTTTTATATATTTAGGACTTCAAATTAAAATTTCTTATTAAGAAAAAAAAATTCAATCCAATACACCATAAATGAGTTTTGGTCAATTGGATCAAGTATATCCATTGCCAATTACTTGAAATGTAAATATAATTAAAAAATCATTTTCTTAAGATAATAATTTCCTACAACAATACAGATGTTTAATCAAAAATAAATTATTTTAAAACAAATTATTTCATATAAAATAATTTTGATATTTTATCATTAAATTATTATATTTTATACCACACATGAAATAAGTCCTAACTTTCTCATGACTTGTGTCAATTAGATTAAGTATATCCGTTGAAATTCCACTTAATAAAGACTATGGATAATATAGTATAAACAAAATTTACTATCACTTCACTACTACATAAAAATAGAAAAAATATTTTTTAAAAATAAAAAATTAATTTAATTTTTATAAGATAACAATCTCCAAGAAAATCTAACTAGATTTATGTGTCATATTTTTAAGGAAAAAAATATAGTAACAATAATTTTAGGTGCAAAGGTACATTGAACTTTCCTTTGGCTTCCCGGTATTATTTGCATAAGGTATGTTTGAAAGTTTTTGAGTGATTTATAAATTAATTTTTTTTAAAAAAAAAAATTAGGGATAATTTTTTTTTATAAACAATATTTGCCTTAGGTATCTTGAAATCTTTAGAGGAATTTAGAAACTACTTTTAAAAATAACATTTTGGTGATAACTACATATTTGAATAGAGAATTTTCTCTAAGTGAATATCAATTATGAAAATCCTATTAAAAGGTATTATAATTGAATATAATTATTCAATTTTAACATGTTTATTTGACCAAGTAATACAATATTTTTTTTATTACAAGGCTACTTAAATGATAATTCTTCTCACATTTTGCCACACAATATTCAACCTAATCAGAAAATTTCGTTTTATAATTTTTGAATATTTAAAATTTTTATTTTTAATAGTAATTCAATGTAATTTGATTTTTTAAAAAAGGGTCCAAACAAGAACTTAAAATTGTATTCCTTTCGTTTCTATTTAATTGTCACCATTTAAATTTTATGTTCACTAAAAAATTAAATAATTTTATCGTTATACTTTTATTTAATATTTTCTTAAAGTAAATTTTTTAATAAATAAACATAAATTAATTTATATCGAACAGAGGGAGTACTTACTCAGAAGTTTCCCTTATTATTCCAATAAATGAATCATGTGCATAAAATCTAGTCAATTTAAGAATCTTATACTAGTACCATATGGTTGTGTTAATTACCATATATTTGCAAAGTCACATCATATTCAAGAATCAAATATTATTAAAGATTTTTACTTTTTTCAGGACAATAATAGAAAATTTGTAACATATATACCAATAAGTTAATGCATATATTTACTTTTTTAAAAAAATAATACATAAAATTAGTTTTCAATTTACCTAATCTTTTTAAGATAAGTTTTAAATGAATTCGGGATTTTAAATATTTTCAATATACCTAATCCTTTTAAGATAAGTTTTCAATGAAATTAATAAATAGCAAATTCATGACAAATTCAAAAATTAATTTTTATTAAATAGCATAATCTTTTTTTTTATTTATGATAAGCTCTCAATGAAATCTAACCAGATTCTTGTGTCATGGACTTGTTTGGATTTTCCTTCTCTTTTTTTTGCAATTAGAGATATAGATAAGATTTTAAAATTTATTTACACATTCATATATGATGTGTCCAATTTGTCTTTATATTTTATTTTATTTATATGAAATCAATAACATATTTAAAGTATTTTAATTTTTTAATTTTATATTTGAATTAGTAGGTGTATGGTTTTTTTTTTACAAACATACGCACACTTTAATTATTAATTATTTTCTTTTTCTCACGTAAAGACAATGATATTTCAAACAGAAAAAAAAACAATTGATAATTGAAGTATGTTTTTATAAACAATTAAAAAATTATCTCACACCTAATAATTCACATATGAAACATGAAAACGATATATATACTTTAGATGTTTTTTTTTTTATCAATTAACTCTTTATTTTACTATTTAATCGTTACATATTTAATATCAAAAGTTTATCAATTTATCGTAGGGTTGCTTTTGAAATTAAATAAATGTGTTTATAATATTGTTGTTGCCGCATATGCTCTCTTTTTTTCACTTTTAATATTTACAAGTTTATCTAAATTATTAATTAGTTCACCGTTTAATTATTCATATGTTATGTTAAGTTTGCATCGAGTATTTCAAATTTTGGGAGATTGTATAGTTCTAAATAGTCTAAATATAACATATTTCTTATGTATAAAGGAATGAAAAATGCACATTTATTTAATTAAATATTAAATATATTGAATCATATGTCATAAAAACTAAAATTTAAGAATTTATTAGTAGGACCAAACATGCTAATTTATTAGGCAATAAACATTCTTATTTATGGTATGTTAACATTAATTTGGCCATTTCAAAAATAAATTATATGTTAATTGTTAGATCCTCTAATTTTGTATAAATGTAGAATGTTTTATTTTATTTTTTCTTCTATTTTAGTGGATAAAATTGAAGCAGTGATATGACCACACAAAAATTAGATGGTGGTTTAGGTAAAGTCCATCACTTAATAATTTTAAAATAAATGAACTACTCAAATTTGTTTAATTTTATGGTATGTTAACATTAATTTGTCCATTTCAAAAATAAAAATAATTGGTACATTGTCTACATAAGAAGAAAATAAAACGTATTGTAACTTTAATGTGAGTTTTGCTTTATTTATTAGGTTGTATTGCCCCTTTCACTTTGTGTTTTATATCTGTATTAAAGTTTAATTAAATTTAAATTTTCGTAAAAAAAATCTTAATAAAGGATAAAATATTGTCTAATAAAATTGATTTCATATTTAAACTCAAACCCAAACCCAAATAATAATTTAAGATTTAAAAAATATACTTACGACTCCGTCACAACGACAGTGTCCTTTCACACTTACGTTTAACAATTGAATATGTCAAAAAGCAAAAGTTTTCCATGCTATTGCAATCCGTCATGCAATATAAGCCAAATGTAAATGCACAAATAAAAGAAGAAAAAAAAAATTAAGAGTTATCCTAATTTTATCTTGTCAATTAATTTTATATAGGTAACTCGATAATTAATTATTTTAATGCATCAAAGTTACTAGATTAATTTTCGTAACAAAATAATCTTTAATTAATTTTATTGAATATCATGAAAATCAATTATTTTTTAGAAGGAAGCGAATGAGATATTTTCTACCATATAGTTACATTTAATTTTTTCCATCGTTTTCCCCTTACCCTTTTATAATAAAAATAAATAAATAATAACAGTCAAATAATATTTTTTTCATTTAATAGTTGACATTCACATTTAATTCGAAATTGAATTTGATTTTTCATATAGTAAATACTTTTCTTCTTAACAAAAGAGACTCTATATCAACACGATAAACGATAAATGTCAATATATATATATATATATATATATATATATATATATATATATATATATATATATTCTCATGCATTCTTTAACTATCCAATTAATTTTCAGTGCATTTAATCATACTTTATAATATTAAAATATATTTTAAAAACACATCTACGTGAGGCCATTTTCCAATTGGAAAACGACTTTAAATAGATAATTAATTAGTGAGAGACTTTTGATGATTTTATTCATTTATATTACGGATATTTCCAAAGTCAAACTTAAAAATAAAAAGAACAGCTAATATCATAGGTTTGGGAATACAAATATAACATCAAATCAAATGTCAACTATCATTTATGTTAATATATAATAATACAATAAAGAAAATAACAATTATTTTAGATGGGTAATTAATAAGTGTGATACGAATTTATTAGCAAATTATCGCTATATCTTTAGTTAATGATCATCAATAAGTTCCCTCTATCTCATACTACTCGTCTAGTATCGGTTGTTCGATTTGATTTTATATATTATTAATTCGATTTATCGGTTTATTCTTTTATATTGGAAGAGATTGTAGTTGGGTACAAATAGGTTGGTGAAAGACGAGTAGGGTATCACGGATCTTGGTTTACGCTTTATGACATTTCCATTAGAAAGAGAATTGTTTGAACATACACATCTTCCAAAAGGATATTTCGAGTAGTGGGTAATCATAGGACATCGATCCGCCTACGCGGATCTTTTATGAATACGCAGGAAAGGGAAGGCCGGAATGAATGCCAACAGACGTCTATTATATTGAATTTATCTGATAGTCCCCATTTTGGGAACGTCCTTGATTTTTAGATACATTAAACCAAAACAATAAGATATTTCTTATCGATTTGGTCTTTAGCGGTTCGAGTTTCGATTTTAACCAATTAGAAAATATTTATAAAACAAATATATGACTACTCTAATAAATTTGACTCGACAACACAATAATGTAACTTTACAAATGATCATAACAGAGAAACAATGATTAAAAAAAACATGAAAATTATACAATTGTAACACAAAGAGATATTAAGAGGAATACGCTTCTTACTTAAGGTTTTAACATTTTGTGTAACGTGAAGTTGCAAGCTCAAAGTCATTGTGAAGAAGACAATAACTAGTAAGGTATTGAGATTAATATTTAAGATTTAGGTACAAGTAAAAGTATTAAATTACTAGTCTTATTGGGTTATCGGTTTCACCGAATAACTCAATATTAAAAAACAATATCAAACTGATAACCCAATAATTTTTTTTTTATAAAACAACTAAAAATTCATTAATGCAATAACTCAATAACAATAAACCAATCACACTTTTTTGGTGCGTTTTATTGACCGGTTCGATTTCCGCACACCCTTATATACGCTTATAAAAATATATGTCTCAAATTATTTCTTCAAATACCTGAGAAAGACAAAAATATTCATGTTTTACACTCAATATCTATTAGGTTATTCGCTTAAATTATCTCTCAAGACTTGAGACATAAGGGTGGAGCCAATATGTTTATTGTCACGTGGATCCGTCAAATTCAATAACTTTATTCAATCACTGGATTTGTAGAAAGAAATTCATTGATTATGTGCAAATTATTAAAATAGAACTCAATAACAAAAAAGAATTAGAATTCTAAATTCATAAACTTTAAATTTTAATTTTACCTTTGCGAAGAATACACATTAATTAATATAAATATAATTATAATACTCAGATCAATCATTACTTTAAAATAGGTGCACAAAAATCAATTGAATTAATAAAAATGAAAAAAAAACACATAATTAATCTTGACATGAAATAAACATTAATATGTTACTCAAAAGTCAAAATTAAACAATTTCTTTGGTTTGTTATCTAGAAAAAACAATGTTGGTTGCTAAAATTGTCGATGAATATGATTTTTGACGATAAAATTCATAAATTTTTATGACAATAGGTGAAATAATATCTCACGTATTTGTTGACCATTTCGAAAATATCTCAAGATTTTTAAAAATATTTTATCTTTAATTTCATATTTCTCATTTGACACATTCAATTAAGATAATTATACGATTTGAAAATCGCTTGATATATTACACATGCCTAATTTAAAGTCACAATATTTTTATAAAAATATTTTAGTTGATATTATATTCAATTATCATTAAAATATATTGGTAGATAACAATAATGTTTTTAAAGAGTAATTGCTTGATAGTATTATATTGAAATATAAACATTGAATTATTTGTTTATTTATATCATCAGATATCACATATTTTTTAAAAATCGATAAATTAATAAAAATCAAACTAATAGAAAATCAAGTTAATTAAATTTACTCAAATCAAACCATAAACACCTCTTATCAATTTGGTTGCAACTAGGGAAGATTTATTATATGTGTAGGATATGAAAATGATATTATATATATATATTTGTATATTTGGATTCTTGCAATTGCATTCACATGCATTATTTAGTTAAAAACCAATTTATTTATTTTTTTAAAAAATGTAGTATATTATTTTAGAAATTTTCATAAAGAGTAGGTAAAGGCTGTAAATGGAAAGAATACCAAACCACTATATATAATATTTGATAAAGACTTATTTATACTCGTGTTTATACAAAATTATATTAGTTTATTCTAATGAAAAGAGCTTGTGGGATTAAAGTTTTTAAGATTTGCTTATTCTAAAATAATGAAACTTTTGAAGAATATCATTTTTTTGTTTAATTAATTTCTAAAAGTGCTTTTAATAATTTATTATAGTAATTTGTGTTTTGTCAAGTCGAAAAAATGCTTATACAATTATATCATCTTATTATAGCTTTCGAAAGACGATATCGATTAGTACTCAAAAATATTTATTTATTGTAAATAATCAAACACCTTTAACTTTCTAAATAAGTGTTTTTCTATTAATAAAAATTATTTTTGATTTTTTTTAAAATTTGATCAAATAAATTACAAGTTAGAATTTAAATAAAAGATATATACATTTATTCATTTTAAATATATAACACCAAACAGAAATAAATATTTATGAGATATGCTAGTAAAATATAGCCGACATTTTATCTCCATTCCCCACACAATTATGTAAAGTAAATATATATATATGTATGCACAGATCCCAAGACAACACCATAGTATAAAATAAAATGAAATTATTCTTCAATTTTAATTAATAAATCCAACTTTTGGCTCATGCACCCCAATAACAATAATAACTATAATTCATCCCAAATAAATTAGAAGTTGATTATATATAAATATCACTGCTTCATTTAAGTTTATTTTATATTATTTTCATGTCAAATAAAATAATACATATAAAAAACTTTATGTAAATAAGCATGTTATATTATCGATTTAATTTTTTTTTTTAAAAAGCATAATAATGGATAGATAATTAGCAATTTTTTTTTATCAATTTATCATCATATAATAGATGAATATTAAATTAAAAATCAAATTGACCGCTGTCTCCTTTTTTTAAAAAAATATATATACACATATATATTATTTTTAATTTTTTTCAATATATATATATATAGTATATTATTTTTTGTTCATTGTCCTTTCATGTATGCCTAGAGACTTAATTCCTCCCTCTATCCTAAATCAACCCCTCTTCCCCGTTTTTAGGGGGGCTTTTAAAATTTTTAATTAATATTACATTTATCTTATTAAAAAGAAAAAAAAAAAGCAAACTATTTTTTATTATTTCATCATAACTTGTAAGTTTAAAAATTAAGGAAAAACTACCAACACACCTTATTTATACCAAATGATATTAGTTAATGAAAGTTAAGTAGTATATATATATATTATGTCATCATAGTTAAGTATATATATTTAAAATGATATAAACATTGATGACGGAGGGAATTTCTTGAATTTTTTATTAAGAATATGTTTTTTTTTTCTTTGAATCAATTAGAAAGAATCTATTTTTTTTTGACGATAAAGAAAGTTATAATAGCTTGTTCCATTTGAAAAATGTAAGCAAGTATGTGAGTTAATTGGTTAAACGTAGTTATTTTTTTTACTTTTATACAAAAATTTATTTAATTTTGGATATTAAAGACATAGATCATTCAAGTCGAAAATTGATATATTCGATCACTTTGAAAACTAAAACTTAAAATGTATAATGATTTTGTATACACTAATTTTTTTTTCAGTACTTAATATTTATTAGCTACTTTAAATAAATTAATCCAATACCAAACTTTGAATACAAAGATTTATATAAGTTATATCATTTAAATCGACAACTTTGGTCAGAAAAGAAAAATGAATCACGTTTGTGGCCATTTGTGGATGTTAGCCTAACAATTATATTTCCACGAATCGTAAAAATAGATTCGATTTTCGTATTAAAGTTCGTTTAAATTCAAATCTCTTATCTTAAGATCAATTTTGAAAGCACAAGTTTTAACATGATATATTTGAAGATTAAACTTTAAATATTTAATTACAAATAAAGAATTTCGACTATGAACCATTCTATCACAGTTCATAACGTTAAATTAATAAAGTGAATACCAATTTTTCTTTTATAACGTAAATTATATACATAACTATAATGTTTTGGGAGTCATATAATTGATTCCATATATACAATTTGCAAATGTGACCACTATCGATTGTGACTGATAATATATGAATTTATTCTACAAGTGATTTTTAAGTACTTTCGGTGACACGTAAAATATATCCAATATTTATTTTAGTTTTATATCTAAGTAAAAAATAAAATGGATAAATTAAAATGATAGCGTAATATTTATTTAGATTTCGTATTGATTGAACCCAATTTTTTAAAATTAAAATTCCACCAATCATTCATGCGCCAAATGGTTGCTTCATTTTTATTTTATTTATTATAAATTGAATAAGTGATTTTTTAATAATACTATTTGATTTAAATTTCATTTATTTGGTAATATTTTTTAGTTTTATTGACGTGGAATCAAACTATCAACAGGAAAGCATATCTAGAACACCTTTACAATAAAGACATTAAATTCTAAAAAAAAAACCTTTGTAATAAAGTAGAGACGTCAACAAAAAATTTAAAATATTAAAAATATTCTTGACATAAAACATATACTTCGATAAAAATATACTTGCTTCGAACCTCTCGTTAGTATTGATGATTCATATACACTAACTAACCGTATAACTAAAATTATTAATGAAATTTGTTTGTCAAAATATAATAATAATATGTTTTTTACTTTATCATATTATCAATAACTACGTTTAATTTATATCGTATAAATACACATATAATTTACCTTATAATTAATTGGTCTAAATAAATGATTTCTTTGTGACTATTTCAGGTATTGTTACTACTGTAGATTCACATGCATGATGTATCCATTATATTTGGCCAAAAGTGAAAAACACATTGATTAAAGTAAAAATGGAATATATAAATCACAAAATGATAAATTTTTAATTAAAATATTTTTTGTATTTTTGGCCTTTGTCACATCACAATATAAATTCTTTTTTTTAAGTCACATAATAACTACCATAATAGATAGATAACTATACATTTGTTCAACGTTAGGTAAAGACTATCTAAAAAGCAAACTTAATTATTTAAATAAAAATATTGAAAGATATATATTTAATATTTTATACAACCCCACCCCAAACTCTCTATATTTTAATAAAATAACTAAAAGTATATATTAAAGTTAATTCTTCAATTTTGATTATAAAATATCAAAGTTATAACATATATCTCCACTCTACAGTGATTAATAAATATAAGGTTAGTAATTTTTATTTATGGTATTTTAGTTTTTGTTAAGTATAATAATAGTTGTTTTTTTCCTATTAATAATATTAACTATCTAACAATACCATTAGAAATAAAAGATAGTTTATGAATAAAAAGATTGAGAACTAAAATAATCAAAAGTATTTTTAATGAAAAACAATAAAACATGATATAATAGATTTTACGAAACTTAGTTAAGTAGAAAATCTAATATCAAACTGAATATGCCTCCATAGAAAAGTAAATATTTTATCTTATATCTAATATATTGAAGAAAAATCTTATTATTATAAATTTCTATGGTATTTATATTTCTTAAACAATTATTCTCATAATTGGAAGAATAGTTGGAACATTATCAAAATAAATATACATATCATAGCTTTGCTTCATTAGTATTTATTCTCGACTTCTTGTAGTACAGTACCTCAATTTTAATTTGTTTGGCAGCTGATTTGATTTGATACAAAATTTAAGAAATTTAAAAAAAATATTTAAATCTTATAATATTAAATTAAAGTTAAGCAGATTGTAAAATATTCTAAAGTATACTTTCATCTTGTGGTATTTATATATTGTGTGAAAAAATGATCAAAAATTTATTTTAAAAAATCATTTTTCAAAAAAGCCAAAATAAAAGAGTATGACGAAAATTTGAAACAAAGGCGAGTAATCATGTTTTCTTCAGGAAAAGAATCTGAAAAATACTTTAATTTAATCAGAATTATTGTTATGATATTATTTTATGAAGGATTTTCTACCCTGCATTATTCAATAATATATTTTAAAGGTATAAATTTGATCGAAATAATTATAACGATAATAAACTTAATAAATTATATTTTTTAAAAATTTAAAATTCTAACTTCGCCTCTATTATTTTTATCTAATTAAATTTCAGGGCACAATACTGGATTTTATCATACTTCATGGTATTTTTAAATAATGAATATAAGAAAGAAAAAAACAAAATTTAATGACAAAATAAAAACAATATTTCTGAGACAATGTGAAATTGACTTTTGCCTAAATGAGAAAATGGTGGGAATACTGATTAGGATTGATATAACAAATAATATTTCATAAAATATATTTAAAATTAATATATTATATATTTTTAGTCACTATTGTTTGAGTCAAGTTTATTACATCAGATTTATCTAATACAAGTTATAATTTTTTATATGATTTGTGAGCTGATATAGAAGTAAATGTATTCAACACAAATATATAATTATATATGGTAGTCTTTTAATGTAATTTTTTTTATTCATTTGTGCCTTTTGTACATAAATGTCTATACTCTATTCTATATGTATAAATTATAAATTTAACAATTATAATATATTAAAACTTTAAATTCATAAATTTTAAATGTGATTGTTAATAAACCTCATTACCAATCTACACATAAAAAAAGATGAATTTAAATAAAGATGGGGTGGGGGGACAAAATCATATTATGTGTTACAAAATAATTTTGTCTAAAGTCAAAGAAGCATATGAAAAAACAAAACATGGATTATTTTGTTTGCTTCTCAACACATCCAAATTAAGAGAAGATCATTGTGTTTTATTTTTTCCTGGCAAATTCAAATAACAAATTATGACATATTTCATGCCAAAATTTACATCATTCTTGTATTAGTATTATTTTTTTAAAAAAATAAATCAAAATGTAGACCATTCTTTTTGGTGAAGACCTAAGGTATTATACTATATATTATTAAAAGAAGTTTTGGAGACAAACTAATTCAATTAAGTTAATAATATAAGATGGAATTTTGATTCGAATGATTGAGTTGGCGTTATAAGTGATATTTCGCAAGGGAGGTCATGTGATTGATTCTTCATGTTAATGACTTCTCAATTCAGACCTCATTACATCGGACTTGTATAGTGTGTTTTATGTCTTTTATGTGATTTATAAGCTATTATATATAAACAGACTCACTTAATACGCATTTAAAGAATAGCAACGACAGACTTTTCCATAGATTGAAAAAAAAAGGGTAGAATTTTGAATCATCAATAAGACTATAGAATTGAAATTTTGTCAAATTCTATGCCTTCATGATAGAAACTTAGAAAATGTTGGAAGGGTCTTGAATAATCAAACCACTATAAAATTGAATTTTTCAAATTTAGTTCATAAATAAAACAATCAATAATAATGTATAAATTTATGAATGGAGTGTGAAAAGAAACAATCAATAATAATGTATAAATTGTGAAAAGAGTGATATCATCGATTTTGTAAAGATAAAAATATCCTTTTTGAAAGACTTTCGCTTTATGATAATATTAAAATAGTCCTCTTTTAAACTCGAGTCTCACTAGTTATCACTTATTAGCAAATATATTTTCACATATTTGGCCTAATTAATTTACATTTGACTGTTCAAAATATCAATTTCAATGTTCTAGCCTCTAATACAAGTACTCTTTATTGTTTTCTTTTTCTTCAACCACCCTATACATTTTTAGGTCCCAAAAAGAGATAAAAAGAAAAAGAAATCAAACTACCACAAGCAAAGTAAAACATTTGATTATTCTCACTTGATATTACCCTACTTAAAAACAAAGAACGGTGTTCTTAGCGACAGAACAATTTTATAGTTAAACAGTAAAAAATTCATAGATAATTTATTTCACAACAGATTATCAAAAATAAAACATTAGCTACGAATAATCTAACGTCATATTAGCAACGAAATTCACACCTAATTTCAGTTTTTATTTTTATTATTGTAGTTTTACAATATAGTTTTTTCATGACTACAAAATGGTAGAGTAAGCCCACTTTAATATTTTTTTTCTTCATTAGCTGTCCGAAATCTCTAATGGTCCTAAAAATATAAAAACAAATATCTAAGCCAAAGAAAGTTAAACTACACATTTATGGTAGTTCGATTTTAATAAACCATACGCTTTATCAAGGGGTACTGATGAAATGAATAAAATCCCTTCATTCTTAAGTAGATATATCGCGTTTAAGTCTTGAGGATAAAAGAAATTTCTGATGAAAGAGTTTCTCTTTTAAATGAACCGTATGCAACATGAATATGAATCAGTCGATTCGACCAATCATTATTTATTAAAACACATGCAAAGTAAAACACACACATATCTTACACTATCTTTTCATGTTTAAAATCCCTTCCATTCCCAAGTCCTTGACCAAAAAGCTGGACAAATTTATTGTTTACTTTTTTATATGATACGTATGTTATACATTGGTTATATACGATCATATACATGTTGCGTACGATTGTTTGTTAATGTTTTTGACCTAAAAAAGCCACTTAGATCTCTTTAATTTCATGACACATAATGTTAAAGAGTTAGTCAAAACACCTAAAAAGGCCACTTGAAATTTCATGACACAAAATGTTAGAGTTTGTCAAAACCACATCACATAGAGAGGTCCCATTTGATAAATCAAATCAAACACCACTAAGGAACTAACTAGTATAGCTTGTGAGAGACACACAACAATTGACAAATTCATATTACAACACCTATCCTTTTGCAATAACTTTTTTTTTCATCACACCACTATGTTGGGTTGACATCATGATAATAACTTTTTAATAACATTTTCTTCTTTTGTGGTGGTGATGGGGGTGGGGGTGGGGGGGAGAAAAAATGAATTGAAAAGTGGAATTCAAGAACTGGAACATTTGATGGCCCATTGCTTTGTTGTATTGAAAATTTTGTCCTCCCACTTAGAAATTATTTGGTTGACTTCACACCTAACACTCATTACTACATGAAATTGAAAAGAATGGCATATTCTAAACATAAAGATTGGATCAGTTCTTTATATGTTCAAATATCAACTTTTTACAAATTTTTAAAATAAAATCTATGTATTTAATAAGTAAATAGAAAAAAAAACTGTAAGCTATATAGAAAGAACTTACTAACTTTTCATAATTGATGAAGGAACTTTAGTCAATGAAAAATTCATTTGAAATTTTTTTTTTTCCCTTCAACAACTGAACTTATGTCTAGTAGGACATCGGAAATTGAAATCATACGATACATAACTTAAGGGATATTATGATACAAAAATATATACTTACACCCCGCGATATAATTTTTTTTTGTTTCGAGGGGCGTAAGTAGAAAACCAACATAAAATAAGAGCACAAGTGTCAATGGCCCTATTGCTTACAAGTTTACAGTATGATAGATTGCTGGCTTATCCATAGGCCCAAGTGTAGAAATAAAATGGAGCCAATGCAGTAATCAAAGCCCTTTTACTGATCCATGACAAAGTAGATGGCTCTAATGTTTTCTTTTCACTTACGTATCGAACAGAAGAAAATAAAGAGAAAACACAGTTATGTTCCATGGAAAACATCTTCCTTCCTATCGAACACACACTTACCGCGTAGAAATGATATAGGTACACCCTATTTTATTTATTACAATAACAAGAATAACAGATACCTCAATATCATGTCATTGATCAAACTGTAAAATGAGGTGTAGAAAGCACAGCTTGGATAAAACAAGGAAATATGACATTGTTCTCTTAAAACATTAGAAGGATCCTTATGTCTCAATGATATTTCGCGATCAAGACAATTGTAAGTTGTTACAACTCACAAGCAAACTATACATTCACTGAGACCTAGCAGGCACATTCATTCCGTTTAACCTGAAGTTTTTTTACTTTCCAATAAGTCTCCGACTCTTGAATACACTCTTAACAATTTATAGACTACAATTTATAGAAGTCTAGCATTCTCTAAGGTACACAAACCACTTTAAAGAACCTTGTATGAAAGATTAGGCATGAGAAGCTCCTTGTTTTCTGTCATTAACGAGCGAACCAATTGTTTTAAACCAACGCATAAGATTCCGATGGTCCTTCACATAGAGCCAAGCTTGTAGAAATGGAAAGAGGCTTTCGTTAATTCCTCGCTCTTCAATGAAACTGTGTAGAGCATCTCTCATTTTCTCATCAATATCTCTGCATTTGCAAAAAGACAAATCAGATGTCATTCTACTTTAAAAAGTTTATAAGTCTCGGTCGCCACATAAAATCCTCCATTCACAATAAAAGGCCTTCATCCATTGATCGTTTTTATAAATGAATAATGACATGCAGAAACAAATACATCACAGAATAGAGTCAGCTGGTCTAAGAACAAAGAAACAATATGCAAACAGAAACTAACCCTCGTCGGAACTGGAGCAATAGTATCTTTTGATAAATCAGAAACTAGAATAATATCAGACATTAAGAACTGGAGATAAGCATTAGAACAGCAAGATTATTTAATTCCCATTCCGGTTCACCTGAGCATCTAATTGTTCACTTAAAGAGGGAAGGAAAAACAGGTATCCGTCGTTGACGACATAAAAATGCGCAGACTGAAGAGAATGGCTTTTCGCAAACAAGATTTTCAGCTGATAGACTACCAAAACCTCTCAATGGAAGCAGCTTCAGCAGGTGTCTGTAAGATTCTTGTTCACAAACTATTGATTCCATTGCTCAACAAAGAACCTCAAGAGAAGTAAATAGTTAATTTAACATAATTGTGTGTACCCACCCCAAAAACACATGAAATAAATTCTGATCCTAGGTTGATAGATATATCACTCTTCCTACAGAAGTCAAAGTGGTTACCGTCTTACACAGTTAACTCTTTACTCCAACTTATTCTCTCCCTAACTCAATTAGAACTTGATCAAGATATCAGCATCATGCACGGCTTATAACTTTGATCTTTCAAATCATCATAGCCAATTAAAACAAAGGGAAACTTGGTGCACAAAGCATCCTACACTCACACAGCCAGTAAACAAGTTTAAAAAAAGGACCTCGAATGTGAAATAATCTACATTTGAACATGTCTCCAGTGAATGGCACATTCACCAGAAAAACCCCAGAACAGCCAGAAGGAAGAGATACCAAAAACAACATAAGAGTGAAGTTTTGCTTCATCCCTAACCAAAAAAATTTTGTTTTCTTCCTGTTCATCTAGTTAACTTTTGCAAACTGAGTATCCGACAGTAGCTCATAAGCAGCTCGAATTTCATATCATCAAAATGGTTCACTATTTGCTCAGGTCATAGTCCTAAGTAAATTCATTAGAATTCAGGGTTGCTAAAATCCAATCAACTTAAGACTAACTCTGTGCCAGGACAAAGACAGATACAGCTTGGTGAAGAATAGTTTTATTTATGGATAAGGTACTTTGCCAGGATAGACTTTTTGCCTATCTTCTTTTTGGGTCACACGTATATTAAGGAGCCTCCGGTGCTTAGGTTTCTGCCTCGGAGATATTTTCAAGGCGAAGAAACCCTTGAGTTACTATTTCCATTATTTATTTCCACCCAAAAGAACTTTTGAGAAATAAACAAGCAAAGATGATGGTTCATCCAAATTATCAATCCAACAAAACATTAGTCTAGATAAGGAAAAATAAGTAATTTAGGCGATTAAACTCTGCCCCCATGCCCAGATGAAAAGATTTTTGAATTACACTTTTATGATCTAAATGCTACGAATAGATGGTGTATAGTTCCATCACATATCTCTACAAGCTACTTGTCCATACTTTTCTCATTATACTGATGGAACAATATGGGCTCATAAGGTTACAAATTTCGTTTGCAAACTTGATATGTCATTGTTATACTAGAGACAAATGGTAGAAGAGACCATTTTCTGTTTCATATTCGAAAAAGTTTGAGGAATATTTAACAGCCCTAATTTCAGAATATGTATGTTCTTCATAACCTGTAGGTCGATTCAGGCAGTTTAAAAGGAAAGGGAAACTATTTACCTAAATAAATGAATACATGGGTGAGGCAAGATGGTTTATCCGCGGAATAATGACAACATAAATCAATAGTTATCTATTGTAAAGGTTCCTCCAGATGCATAGCAAGTCAATCTCCGTGCCTACCAAATAAATGTGATATTAATATTTCTTTTATACTATCAAATATTGAACTCAAATTAAATGCTACTCACTTTTGTATCAAGTGATGTCTCATTAAACCAAGAAGCTTAAACTGACTACCATCCAAATCCAATCATAATTTATACAGAAGTAAAAAATAAACAACTAGGTCATGCTATCAGAATGGGTAGAAACACGGCATAATTCCAAACATCTTTCATACAGAAGAACATGATGTCTCAGGAGTCGAAATATAGCCGACAGTCAAACACGTTGGCACATCAGAGAAGGACTTACTGAAAAACTGGCCCACCGTAATTGGTTGGAACAGCAAGAAACCCACTAGACTCGGTCTTTGATCTCAATGAGACTGAGTGTATTCCCAAAGCATCTGGATATAGCCCACAAAGAAAATGCAGCGATTCCTTCTGCCCTGGCTTTGAAATGTCAACGTGTAGAAAAAGCTGATTAATACCATCCTCCTCTTCATCTGCAATACCTCCAGCAATAATGTTGGCCAACCGCATGACGGAGATACTGATTTCCTCATTTCCATGTGTTCGTCTTAGCACAGGACCACCATGATCAAGTGCCCCCTTGAGGACAGTGAATGGAGAAGGAGGGCTAACTTTCTACCGAACACCCAAAGAGATGCAAAAATAAAATAAAAAATCACATAAACAGGAGTTGTCAAAACTAACAACAATTCATTTCTAGGCATTGAAGCTTAAATAAATATTAATTTTAATTTTGTAAATTCCATATTAAATGACAAGATACTGCTTCAGATTCAAGTATCAGACTTCCATTATAGGATGGGTGTCATCATCTGCAGAAGCTATCACTTTGAACAGTCACAAAATCGATATTCTCAAGTTTAATCGATTGTTCCTTTTCGTTCTTCTGTTTTGGGTATTTTGCAGTACGTCTAAGAACTAGACACATAAAAGTTTTTCTTAGAGAAGCACTCAAACATATAGAGACCAGCATAAAAGTCTCAAAATGAACAATTTACATACCGTGCTTCCTAAACTTATCGTGACTTCCAGGTCTCTTATTTCAATGCCATCAAAACCAATATTAACTATGACATGAAACAAAGTTTGAAAAAACTCATGTAGGACAATTTTCAAACAATCCAATATCATTTGTTTTCCGAAAACATGTAGGCTTGTGTAACCATCACGCTTTAGTAGCTTGAGGCTAGATGGTAAATGCTCTTTATTATAGATCTCTCTTCAGCCGCTTAGTTTGATATTTACTACACCGAGTGACTATTCCACCTCAAGCTCTTACAATTTAAAACAATTAATTATATTACCCACAGATATTTCACCCTGGGTGTATACAATCTAGTTGTCAGAAGGAGAACGCTATTGCCAAAGTGCATTCACTCAGCATGCTTATTAAGTTAGCCCACAAGGGCAATTTTACACACTTCCATTGTGTGAAATGTCACTTCTCATAATTTCGCGTGTCCTTAACCCCTTCCTGCACCATTGTGCTTTTTACTTTCTCCATTCCCTCAAGGATTACTAAAAAACATCTAGAGACCCCATCCGCAAAAAGAACAAAAATTACGAAGACACTAAACCCTCCTTTGAGCTATCATCCTCAACTCTCTCTATCTCTCTTAACCACCACTTTAACATTATAGATACATTCAACTGCTCCTACAACGCAAGAAATCAGTTTGTTGTATCATGAACATACCAAACCAACTCAAATCTCTCAATAGAAATCCCCATAGGGAAAGGATATCCAAATGGTAAAAGGACCCTCCACCTTCAAATCCTAACGTTGAGTATTCGAGTTACTCAATGTAGCTAAATAGAAAGAGACACTATTTGGGCTTCTGGTAGGTTCAGCAGAAAATTACACTATCTATACACAGCTAAAAATCATTTTTTTATGAAACTACGTACTAAACCCTCAACACATACAACAAAAAGATTCAGACTTTAATCGAATTTCAGCTAAATAAGCACACCCCATATGAACCTAGTAAGGGTAAAAGAAGATAAAAGGGGGTTACCGGAGGAGGAGTCATTTTGGAGACTTCAAGATAGTGATCTTTAAGTGACCGAAGGATTATACTGTTCACGGCTGATGATACACCCGACGACCGCCGGCAGGCTATCGTCCGCCATGGCTGATGTTGTTGCTGCAGTGCGCTTCCGGCCAATGCTAGAGCCTTCCGTAGCATTTTCCCCACACTCTCAATAAACAGTTCTTTGTTACTCTGTTTTAGTATTTTTAAAAATTAGGGATGGCAATGGGGGCAACAGTGGGGCGGGTTAAGGATTTAACGGGTCAAAGTTTCGAAAAATATTAAAAAGAGGTGATAATCGAAAAATATTAAAAAGAGGCGATTAAATAAGATACGATATAAATTTATCATCTTCCCGTCTAATTAAATAGTTTAGATCGCTAACGTGTCCGTCAAACTACTCACAAATGTTTTGCCAATGACAGCATAAATCTGAACTTAGATATATATATGAAAGAAAAGTATTAGTTCATTTTTGGTATACAAAAAAAACCTAATGGATTCTCGGAAAAGCAAAAGTTGGTGTCTATCGTAAAGATGTGCAATAATAATTTAATAATATAACTTTATATTATCGAAAATATTACTCTAGATAGAGAAGAGTAGATAGAGACAAAGTATAGTCATGCCTTGTAAGAGTTTAGACTTGTTAGTGTTTGTCGTAGCACTGATCGTACACTAGTAATTTTTTCTTTTGTCGTATGTTGTTTGTACTTTTTAACTTGAATTTGATGCACTTTGGTCAAGGTTTTTAGAAAACCTATTTTAACTACTCTGAAATAGTAATAAGATCGTATATAAGTACCTTCCCCTAAACTCGACTTAGTGAGTCATATTATTAAAAAGCTTGCTCTAGCCTAATTCACCCTATTGGAATTCCTATGCAAGTTTGGTTAGGTCAATTAGTTTTAAAAACAATATTTTATGGAAAAATAGAAATGAAAATTGAGAGGGGGTTGATTTTTTTTACAATATTAATTGGTAATGTATTAGCACATATTGATCAATTTACTTGTAGATTCATCAAAAGATATATTTAGAGAGAACACTTTCCTTCCTATTATACATGTAGAAGTAGTACAGAAAGTGAAGTTGACTAAACAATATGGTGAACCAAGACACCCTTCATCTCCCCTACAAATACAATACAAAATCATTCATGTCTTGTAAAAACTGTAGACAAAATTGTGACCTTTGATTGCTGTGCTAATCATTCATTCTCTTGCCACTTGATATCTATCAACAAATCGAAGATCTTTGTTTAGATTTCTCATTTCCTTCTGTGTTTGCTTCTATTAACTTTCACAATCTTCCGACCTGATTTGTCAGGACCACTGCTACCCAGAGAGAAGCTCCCTCCACCGCCAAATTCTTGACTGTTTGATGCTGCAAACAGAGAAGAGTTTTGAGGTGCTACCTGCACTAGATTGCTTGATGCTGCAAATGGAGATGGATTCTGGGGAGCAGCGTGACTCTGCTGGCCGCCAAACTGGAATGGATTTGGTGCTGAACCAAATGCAAAACCACCTGGAGAAGGCGAGACAGAAGATTGCCCAAAAGAAACTGCAGGTGCAGGAGCCTGCACAAGATCCTCGGCCATGCTGTCTTCCATGTTATCATTGTTTCCAGGGGATGCAGCAAACGCAGAATTACCAAACATGGGCTGTGAAGGTGAATTTGTGGAGGAAACTGCACCAAATGAAAAAGGAGAACCGCTTGCAGCGCTGGGTGTTGACCCAAAGACTACTGGTGACGTGCTCGGAGTAGCAAAAGAAGATGAAGATGCTCCAAATGTAAACCCAGAGGGAGTAGAAGAACTAAATGAGGAAGTAAAGCCAGTAGACTTGGGGAGTTGCCAACTAGACCCAAAAGTTCCAACAGTGCTAGAGGCTTGTGAAGAGGCCGAACTAGCACCAAAGTTGAATGGACTAGGATTAACTATGCTACCAGCATTTGTCAAAGAAGCTGAAGAACTGGCACCAAAACTGAAGATGCCAGGTGTAGCAATAGTGGAGTTTTTGCCGGCATTTGCAGGGGAAGTCGAAGAACCACCACCAACATTAAATATGCCAGGAGTAGCTGAAGTATTGACAGAACTCGAAGAGGAAGATGACGAATTACCACCAAAATTAAATATACTGGGGGTAGTGCTGCTGGAAATTGCAACAGAATTTGTTGAGGAAGCTGAAGAACTACCACTAAAGGTGAACATCCCAGGAGCAGAGCTGCTGGAGATAGGAGATCCACTGTTTTTTGAAGGAGGAGCTGCAGCACTGGCACCAAAAGTAAATATGGCCGTCCCATTTGTAGGTACACTTGAACTGCCTGCTGCACTGGAAGCTGATGAACTAGCACCAAAAGTAAATATTCCGGAAGCAGCACTGCTGGAGCTAACTATGTCACTTTTTGAAGGTGAGGCAGAAACTTGACCAGAAGTACCAGGCACAGAACCAAACACCGGAAAGTTTGCTGTGGATGGCGATGAAGCTGACGAACTGAAAAGAGCAGGCATGCTCCCTGAGAAAGCAGAAATGCCAGATCCACCAACAGAAGTCTCAGCACTAGCAAGTGATTCACCTCCTGTACTAGAAACAGAACCCTGAGACTGTGTACTACTTGTAGTAGCTGTGGACATTACTGATGAACTAAAGCCAAAAATACTATTTCCTGAGCCTGTAGCTGACAAAGATGCACCCCCAAAAGGTGAACTCTTCAAGTTGCCAAAAGTAGGTCCAGTCTCAGATTTGGCTTTCACATCTGTAGTTTCTGCAGCGGAAGTTGTTGCTGGTGCTGAAACTGCTTTTGGTGGAATCGTGGGGAAACCAAATTTGGTAGGAGGTTCCTTCGGAACTAAGGATGTTGCACTGGAACCAAAGAGACTGATAGCAGAGGCATTACTGCTACCTGCTGTAGCAGCAGTAGCACCAATCGTACTAGAAGCGCTTGTCAAAGAGACAGCAATATTTGAGCTGCTAGTCGAAACATCATTTGTAAAATTACCCAATGTCAAGGCAGAGGTGGCTGAGAATGCAGGACTGGTAGCAAACAGTCCATTACTTGAAGTGCTAGGTGGAGCACCAAATGAGAAAATACCACTTGTTGATACTGCTTCTAATTTGCCGTTGCTGTCCACAGCCTTCTGTGAGCTATTCCACTGAAAAGGATTAGGCCGACCATCAGTTGGGCTGGACGCTAGACTGGACAGGCTGCACACATTTGAACAAATATCAGATGCACTTTCAGGTAATCTTGAAAAGGGTGCATATAACACACAAGAACCCTACTCATTTCTTTATTCATCATGCATATTTCCCAACTAACTTCTACAGATAGTTAATTTTCTGAAGTCTTTCATCTTCTCTCCCTATTAACTCTTGGAGTCCTCATTTTTTTGCTAATCACAAGAAAGATTTGCTCTTAGGTTTCCTTAATTCGCAATTACATCGGAAAACAAAACTGCTACACTTAGATGAATTGAGAGTGGATGAGTGATAATAAGAAAAATATCATATATTTAGATCGTGTAAGAGACCTGGGATGTTATTTTTCAATTAAATTTCAAAGACATAAAGATACCAGGCATGGCAAGGAACAAATTGTAAATGTCACCATGATACTCAGTAATAGTTCTCTTCGTCTTTCGGCACATCAAATTTAGGGTCCCAGAAGCTTGAAATAATCCCAAAATCACAACACAAACTCAAAAAACTGAGCATGTTTCATCACTTAAGAGTAAATTTGAACATACACAAGCTCAGATCTACCTTGGAATTCTTCAAATGCTTACAAATCTGTAGATCATTTGATTGCTCATCGTTTTGGTTGACTACTGACTTTTTAGTCAGCCATGGCATTTTCACAGTTCTATTGAGAAATTAATCAACATACCAATCTCTATTTCGAATTTTTAGTTAGTAGATTTAAATTAACTAAGAGAAGGGAAAAGAGCCACCACTAGTGTCCCAAACCCATACATATTGAGAAGTACAACTAGCATTTCACTAAGAATAAGGTTGTTGAAGCAAGATATTTGCAACAAAAAGGACACAGATAGCCACGAACATCATCATCAGAACAAAGAACAATTCAGATGAAAAATAATAAGAGTCAATTAATCATACAGGAGTATACTATAGTAGGATCACCTGCTTACTGGCTTTGACCCTGTGACGGGGGTTGATGGTGAAAATAGGAATGGTGGAACCTTATCAACATTTGTCTCCTTTGATTTGTTAGATGCAGTTGCTAGTAGGTTAGAGTTTAGTGATTGGGAACCTGCACTTGACAGGAATATGGTGTTGTTGACAGCTGCTGCGCCAGTATCAAGAGTCACCACATCAGAATTTTTGCATAAAACCCGTGAAGGGGTCTTTGCTTCCAGCAAATCAGCTGGTTTGCTTGTGGGTTCAGCACATAGGGGCTTCTGGTCAGCAGCAGAAAGTTCCAGCTTCCCTCTCCCGTCAGCTAACTGAGCTGAAAGCCCATTCTCTTCTAGCTCAAAAGAATCCTATAAACACACCAAAACAAAAATACGTCAAAAAGAATGACTATCATCTTAATTTGTAATGACCAGAGACAATATCAACCTCAAAAGAACTGTAAAGAATGTGACTTAGAACAAAATAGCAAAGTACTCTGCAAATTGAATTCATATTGGCCAGTGAAGCAGCACAAGTCACACAAAATATGCTAATACCAAAATAACCGGAGGAAACAAGTATACAGCAGAATTAAGCACCTAACCAAATGGTCACATGGATCTCTACAATGGGAAGGAATTTTATCAACAGAAAAATAACAATTCATAAACAAAGGCCTCTCTTTTTTCTCAAAAAATACCGAAAGAAAGCTGTTAAACATTATGCACAAAAAAGGCACTACCAATGTCAATTCAAAACTTGTTATTGCAAACCAAAGAATCCAATGCACTTGAGACAAAAGATGCGCACCTCATATGCACTCATCTTAAAGGCTCGTTTCTTGTAAGGATGTTGAGCTGCAGACTTATTCTTTTCCAGAGAATTGGCTTCAACATTAGGTTGAGTATCTTTGAATGAAAAGATTGTATCCTTGTTTGCTATAGCAGTTGACTCGCTCGCATGTCCATTTTGTTTAATTTCACTTTGCTTTGATTCTCTGGGATTGGGAGAGAGAACTTTAGACCAATTCTCCAGCTTATAGCTATCCTGTCCGCTCTGCAGCAGTTTGGGTGAATCCAAATCCTCCAAACTTCTAAGAGCTCGCCCATGAAGCATGTTCTGTGTCAATTTATTCTCTTTCCCTGCAGCTAGTTTGGATTCTGATGATTTTCCCTTTGGAGTTAGCTTTTCAAGTTGCTCCAATATCTTTGCAGCAGTCTCACTGGACTTAGGAGGGATGGCTACATGCCTTGCAGGCGTGATTTTGGCATCTTCAACATCTCCAGCAACTTTTGATACCTCTTGACGCAGGTTAACTGCAGAAGCAACTCTTGAGCTGCCACGTGAAGTTCCAAACGATAGGGCATTTGGTCTCTGCCTAATCCTACGCATGGGACCAACAGATCCAAGATCATCATCGAGGACATAACTCCTTCTTTTGAGGGCCTAAAAGAGTTAAAAAATAGATGAAGAAATAAGGAAAAGAAAGAAGTAAAAAGGATAAGCTTATTTGACAATCACACAGGTTCGCAATGCAAATGAGCTCAGAACAACAAAATAGTAATCTGTAATGAACACCTGTTTAGAACCAAAAAGTACATCGTGCTCCGACACTGCCTTAGATGATGAAGACCCACCGTAGACATAATTTCCTGAGCTGGTAGCCTGGAAAGTAGATCAATTTTAGGACAAAAAAGTCCAGTCACACATAAAGGATTTCCAACATCAAAGTAAACAGAACGCAAACAGACCTTCTGAACATCAGTTTGACGAATTCTAGAGTATGGCGTACGAGCCATGCTATATATAGCAGATCTTCCATGAGATTTTGGAGTGGCAAACCCATTTTCTCGAATCCCGGGAAAACCAGCAGTCCTGGTCGTCACTGATGGAATGGGTGATCTTTGGACATGTACATTTGTTAGCAGTGGTGTATCTTCTCTCACAACTAGACTTCGCGTGCTCAGCATTGATGGAGACACCTTTGATGGCCTACTCCCCATGTAGGCTTTTGCAAGCTCTGCGGGAGATGCAATATCATCTTCAAGAATCTGTAAGAAAGAACCATAAATATGTCAGGCTACCAAGAATTTATTAGACTCTTGCAAGGTCAACAGAATTGAGTATCCATAAAAAAAGTAGTCAGAAAGGAACACTGGGGAATATGATCTAACCCTGGAATTCATGACAGGAGTTGGGACATATCCACCGGGTGTAACCTTCAGAGACCTATTTACTTCCAGCAAGCTGCTGGAAGAATCCAACGCAGGTCTTGATTGAATCGCCTCGGCTCTTTTCTCCTCTTCTCCCATAGGGATGTCAACAGCTTTCGAGTGCAAAAGTTCCGTCAAGCGATCAATCTCAGTTCTGCACAGAGAACATTCCATATGTGTAAATCATATATTCCTTAAAATCAAGCAATAGAAGATTTCAATAAAGAGTATTTTCCAAGTGCTTGAACCTATAACTTTCACTTCTACCACTAACAAGTGTGTGTACCTATTACTACTTAAAAAAAAAAACTCAGTAAGATCAAGTACAAAAGAAAGCTCAAGCAGATAGTTCCGATATAGAATTGCTCAAAATGCCAAAAGCTAAAAGAGCAGACACTTGAGAAAATGCTCCATCAATAATTAAATTCAGTTGATTCCCCATTCTCTATTTGCAAGTAATATTATGAAACTGCACATAAATGGTGTCCCATCAAGAATAAGATTATGTGGCATTCCCTTGTTTAGTTGTTACTGTGAAGTTGTACATAGAGACAACAAGAGAGAGAGCAGAAGAAACTGGAGAAGGAAAATTACCAACAGAAGAAGGTAGTTGTAACACTATGTTCTTCTTGAATACACATCAGTGATACCGACACCAACACAATGTGAAATAAATGCTTCCTCAAGTACTATGCAAGCTAAATTTAGAGGAAGTGTATGATCATGTCATTTAGGAGTTTTGATTAACTTAATCAGAAATATGGATTTGAGTCAGTATGGAGCATTTGGACTGGAAAATGTATATCAGCTGTGAAGCTTTCAGAGCTGTGCATGGTGAGAATCAGTGGGTTTCTTTTCCTCCAGTAGGGGCTTGAGCCAAGGTGATCCATTATCTCTCTTCTAATATATATTGGTTATAGTCTTAAGCAAAATGTTAAAAAGTTGATGTTGAAAGAAACTGGCTTAAGGGCTTCACTACAGGAGCTAGAGCGCAAGAGGAATTGTTATACATTTACAATGACGACAGGAGCTAGAGAGCAAGAGGAATTGTTATACATTTCTGACAATGACGACACCCGTCTTAGAGAGCAAGAGCAGATAAGATTTTTGGGTAAAGAGGGTGTTCAAGTTGGCTTGTTTTAAGTAGCTTTTGGTATTTGAGGTTTTTTTTTGGAGGTGTTTGGGGAAGACCCCAAAAAATGCTTTTAAGCACTTCTTTAGTATAAAAAGTACAAAAATAAGCTAAAAGCCATAAGTCCGTTACCCCCAAAGTTATGGCTTTTAGCTTTTAGCGAATAAACTACCTTCGAAAATACGCCCTAATTCTGCTGGTTTCAAAGGGATAACTATTCTTTATCAGAAAGAAAAGATAGTTGAAGACGAAAGGGAGAATAGAATAGGGATATTTGAGGTGGGGGCAGTTAGTTTTTGACAGAAATTAAATAGAAGGATGATTGTTGCAACTTTTGAATTAGTTTGCGGATGTTTTTTGTATACTATAATATAACACAAGGATGTACTTAAGGTTTGAATCATAGTTCAGGGATGTGTTAAACCACATCCCAATTATTCAGATATAGACGTCTTAACGTTAATGAGAACAAATGATGTCTAACACAGCATAATTTACCGAGAAGAATGATTAGATGTGACAATTGTGTGCTTTGTGAAGAGCATGAGGATACGTGTTGTGTACTTATAAACTGGAATGACAAAACAACTATGGGACACAATACTGAACTTGCTGGAACTTCAGGGGTGCATGCAAAGAGCTACCAAAGATTTGTTGCAATGGAGGTAAAAGAAAAAAAAAAGAAAAATAGGAAAACGTGAAAAATCATCCTTGTAAGTTGTAACAATTTTTTTGGGGAGGGGAAGGGGAGAGCCGAGGACCATTGGGGTGATGTGGGAAGAGGACTATAGAAGTTATGATGGAAAGAGGGCATTTTCTCCATTCCAGTGTTATCAAAAGCGAAAACCGCAAAAAGGCTCTATGGCCCGTGGGGGCTTTAAGTGCGACTTTGATGAAAAAGGCGCAAAGGGAGAAAAAAATAGAAATATATATGTTTAGGCCAAGACTAATAATTATAAACATGAATGACAAATATATGACCAAAGAAATTGAAGAAAAAAAATTATGATTAGTGAAGTATCAATTGTTTAGCAACATTTCTTGCTAAGATAATCATTGGCAAGGAAAAGTTTGCCTTAGAACCCTGATGACCACACTAAAGCGAAAATAAATTGAGGCGAAGCGCTCAACAAGTTTTGAGCCTCGCTTCAGGGCTTAAGCGCTCTTAAAGCGTGCCTTTGATAACACTGCTCTATTCAGAATATTTTCTTTTAGTTTTTTGGAATGGGGAGGTAGATGTACATGACGCAGATGAAATGATAGAATCTCTAAATTCAATGAACGTGCAGTAGCAAACTGGTTTTTTGTTACTTTGTAATGCACATGCCTGCTTCTACAGCAACCAGTTATCACATTTTTCCAGTAAGGAATTATCATAAAGTTTCTTTTTTAGGCACCCAATCAATTACCACAAATCTTACTTTGTAAATGTCTTCTGCTTCAAGAGCTGCTCAAGCTCTGAGAATGCGCCATCCCCAGAACTGCATGCATCATTATCACCTCCTTGTCCTGCCACCACCAGCCCTCCAGCATACTCCTTCATAGAGAGAAAGAATTATTCCACATGGAGGCCACTTTTTATCAGCATTAACCATATATATACATTTAAGGTAGATAATATTTTCTTAATAGCAGTGCTCTTAGAACTAAAAGTGCAAGGTGTGACAAGATTCATGGGGCTAGAGGTGAAAAGTGAAACGCATAATTTACAAAAAAAATACTAATTAACATGTATGAGTTTAGTACTACAGTAATCAACTTGTAACTAAAATAACTAATTTCATTATACCATACACAGTAATACCAATATTACTAAATTTTGATTATGTGGAAGACAGGTTATCCACATAGTCAAAATTTTGTAAATCAGCACATTCCTCCTACAAGATTTGCATGGTGTGTTATCAGCTTTCACCAGGAATTTGAAGTGAGACATACAATTCTTTAAAAGATTATGATTCTAGCAGCAAAAAACAATACACAAGATGCAATGTCTTGGAAGACATATAATCACATAATCAACTAAGATTTGGTTATAAAGGCATCATACCATTGCGAACACAGTTCAAGTATAATAAACTTACATTGGGATGTGACTCCTGAGGCAGTTTCTGTGATTCTTGGCTTGGTCCTGTTTATAACAAGAAAAAAAAAATATGTCTCAACAAAACCATTGCTAAAAGCAGAAAAGAAAGAGAATGCTACTAGTACACCATTGGCAGATCAATTCCTTATCAATAATACCAATCAATCAGCTGCGCCTTAATTCCAATCTAATTGGTGAGTTGGTGTCAACCAAAGGGTAGCATTCTAACAGAAATTATTGCTACTTACAACCAAAATAACTAAATAGCCAGTGGGTTTCTCGGCTGATAACAATGAGCAGAAGGGTGGGGATAATGGAAATTAACCAAGATAGTATGTCTATCATATCAACAAAGTCAAAAATCAGATAATTTTAAGAAAACAGTTCAATGCATTCTCAGTGACTATATAAGTTCAGGTAAAAACATGTCACACTGTTCATTAAATTTGAGCCCCTGGGATATTCCAAAAAAGGAAAAAGAAGAACTTCACCTCCTAACTATATAAGCTCAAGTAGCAAGTAGAACAATATAGACATGTCAAACCTCATAACAATGTCAAACATGGTAAACACTCCATCTTGTTAACTATAAAAGCTCAAGTAGCGGCCCAAATCAGTAAGCAAATGCTCTACTATAAACCTAAATGAACACAACTACTGGTTTCTCAAGTTTCAGGATCAGACAAAGCAAATTTACAGCACCAAACTTCAGCAATGAAAGAACAAAAACTCTTTTCCCTCCTGCACATTAATATATTTATCATTGAACAACCTACATGCACTCAGATCCAATCGTCAAGATAAAGTTCATCCTTTGTTCCTCCAACAAAAGCAAAACGAACTCTTTCCTCCAAAATACATCCAATTTTTCACACTACACAAGTTCAAAAATCGCATAACTACGTCTCACATCGAAAACAACACCAAAATTACATTATTTCCTTTAGCAAAATGATAAATCTCACAACTTTATCAATAAATAGACGTCACAGAACTGAAAACAAACCTGGAGGTGGAGGTGGAGGTAATGGCGTGGGAGGAGGAGGAGGAGGAAGGCGTTTACTGAATATGGAGGAAAAGAAGCGGTGAGCACCGGAAGTTATGAGCTTTGACGCCGGATCAACCACAAGCTTTGTCAGCCAACTAGGGTTCCGGAGAGCCGTCGGTGGACGATCATACGGAGTCGTCTGGTTCCGTCGTAACGGTCTCTTCCTAAACTTCCCTCCGGCTCCTCCTCCTCCTTCATATGCTCCCGCCGACGCTGACGCCGCCGTCCCATCACCCGCCGTCGACATTTTACTGAAAGCTTCGAGAAAAACAGAGAAGAGAGAGAACACCGCACCAAAGTACCAAAATTGAAGAGAGAGAAAGAGAAATGAAGAGAGGGAAATTAGGGTTTTATTTTGTTGGACAAACACAAAATGCTATGCCCCATTATTGTTTCGATAAAATAGTACCAAAAATATTATTCCTCTCATTTTCCAAAAATAGTTATATTAAATTATTTATTCAAAACAAAATTAATTATTTTCATATAAAAAGACTTTATTTTAAAACAAATGCAAAAATAAAATAGTAATAAAAACTTCCAATAAAAAATTTCTATAATTTATGATTGATTAATAATGTTTTAAACTAAATTATATCAAATGCATATAATATCTCATATTAATTTGAATCTCTTAAAATAAAAACGAAACAAAGAAAGTCATATAAATTTTTATATGTTAAAATACAATAGCAATATACCTAATGTAATCGCATAAGAGATCTGAAAAAAAGATGAATATTTTCAATCTTATTCACACTTCGTAAAGATAAAAAAAAATATTTTCGATCTACTCCGCTTAAAATAAAAATATGATGAGGAGCGTGAGTATAATTAATTATTATTATTATTGCTCCGATTTGTTGTGTTTTTTTTTCGATTATTTGAACGTTGTTAAAGTTGGCGGGCCAGTTTGGGGGACCAAGTTATTGGCGCCTGTGACTGTGACTTTAGTATTACTCAGCTTATTATGTCTAATTGTGATTAGTTTTTTAGATTAGTACAGTACTTAGCCTCAAAAGTACACTACACTTAGCAAATTATTTGTACAATTTTTCAGTCTTCAAAATTGTTGACCGTTACACAACAATAACTACGTATCAATCGAAATCACGTATGTCTGTGTAAAGTGATGTGCTTTAACATGTTTTGAACCTCGCTTCAGTTAAGCTTGGGACTTGACAAGTGATAACAATGTGTTCTATAAGAAAGCCCTTTTGGTCTGATTCAAACTCAAAACACTACAAAATCTCACCTAAATCAGAGAGTAGAGTTCATAGGCAGAAACTTGACTGAAAGAAGATCATTGATGAGAAATCTCATTCCAAAGAAATGAATACTGTAAGCAGGAAGGCTGTGTTTGGTTCACAGCAGATAAATCAGAGAACCCCTACCCAGTTGGCTACAACAGAAACCTAACATTAGCAAACATCAAAATGTAGTTGTGTGAGAATGGCAATGGACTCCAATGAAAGAGGGGAAAGTGAAAGGATTTGTATAGTGATTTCGACATTAGGATGTCCTAGAAGAATGAAAGGATTAATCATACCAAAATCAACAATGAAAATAGAGTAACAAAACCCAGACACAGTCCATAGAAGTCTAAAGAAACATACACAATACGTAAACAAAAGCAAAACAGTGGAGACTAACCAAAGCGGAGATAGGAAGAGAAGTGATGAACCACAGAAAGCAACAATTTAACCTTATTCGAGTACCCAAAAAGGAAAAGAGAAGAAGATATTGGGAAAGTTAACTGAAAAGGGAACACGCGTCCAACACATTGGAAGCAAGAATAGAAACAGGGAGAAAGCATGTAAGAAAGGTGACAAAACACTCAGTGAAAGAAGAAAGAAAGTAAGGGAAAAGTTAATCTACCTGTAGCGATATCTAATTTACACAAAAAGGTCTGCAAAAACAATTGAAAGAAACCAAACTAACCAGACTAAAAAGAAATGAATAACAGGTGTAAAAAGACTTTCATATGCCAAATGAAGGTTCTGAATCGATGATCTCTAAAAAGAAATAAGCGTCAGATATTTAGATGTTCATCAAGAACAGTAGGAAACTAAGTAGTAACTCAGAAATTCACATACAAATGGAAAAGAAGTGTAGATAAGTTACCTATTTCAAAAAAAAATGGAAAAAACGTATAGATATTAGCGAACAAATTGTAGTAATCTACGAAAAACTCAAACAGTACATTTCTTCCAAAAAGAAAAAGAGCTTTCAGTAGGAAACCAAAATCCATTAAACGTCAAATTCAACTCTCCAGAAACACCAGAATTGAGTTGTTTAGGGCATTCTGTCGAGCACCTCGGGCAGCAACAAAGCTCGTCTGTTTATTCACTATTTTTTATCTAGATGGAATCCTATATGTGTCCAGAGCGTGTTTACACTGATGCAGGAAATTTTGAACCATGCATGTGCTAATCAGATATGAACAATCCAAGAAACCATTCAAAAGAGTAGTAAACTAGAAAATCTCAATTGCAACAACATGCTGAAAACTCACATCTCTGCGATTCAGTTTCTGAAAGCTCAAGGCATGTCAATTACTTTATAAATGATCTCACTCCACAGAAACAGCATCCAGCAATCTTTTACCTTCATCAGTCAGCTCTATGTTTTCCATTTTTATACGCCGACGCATGATAGGACTTGTTTTTTCAGAAGCTATATAAGTTCGTAATAAAGATTCAAATATGTCAACCCCCAACTCATCCTTAGCCTTCTTCAAAATTTCCACAAAGTGTTCTGCACCAGCGACATCTTTATGTTGTTTAAAATGACTCATGAATTTTGTTACAATGGCAGATGATGGAAACCACTTGCTGCCATCACCCCTTCCAATTGAAACTGCTTTGTCCACACAATCAATTGCTGATTTGATATCCCCGCTTTGCAGATAATAGTCCATGAAGATCTCCCATGTCTTAGCATTGGGCTTAGCTCCACTCCTTCGTGCCCGTTCCTTGAGCTGTTCAGCTTTCTCCAGGGAACTTTGTTTAGTGTAAGCTCCTATAAGAACATTTGCTATACGTATGTCATAAGTTGGGCATCCAGACTCCCATTCCTTGAAACATTTCTCAGCACCTGGTAAGTCATTCAAATTTACTAAAACTTGGATCATGTTAAGATAGCTTATGTTTGCTGTTCTGGGAAAAGCAAGCCTCAAAGAACGCCATACACGATATACTTCAAGCAAAGTTCCAACACGACCATACAGTGTGATCAGAAACTGGTATGCAGTAATATTGCGGCATGCATTTTTCTTCTCCAATTCCTTGAGTGCCTTCACTGCTTTATCAGTTAAGCCAGCATCTGCATAGATCGATGCCAAATTACTATATGTAGTCCAATCTTCAGCAACACGGCCATCCCTCTTCATTTCATCAACAACCCTCTCAACCCCAGAAATATCATTCATAGAAGAAAGAGCCCTCATCCAGACGTTGTAGGTATAAGAATCTGGCATAACATCATTGGCCTTCATTTCTTGAATAATGGCTGGGATTTTTTCTGGGTGCCCAGTTTTTGTGTAAAGAGTCATCAAGCTGTTGTAAGGCATGGAGCTTAAACTTAAGTTAAGTTCTTTCACTTTCTCCATCAAAGCCTCAGCTTTTTCAGTCATTAATTCTTTGCAGTAGCAGTTCAAAAGGGCACAATAAGTAAGAAGATCTTTCGATGTCTCTGGAAGATTCAAAAAATAGCTCTCTGCTGCTTCAATCCCTTTACTCTTGGCAACAATATCTATATGTATAGCTTGATCACTTATGGTCCTGTTCATGCCCCTTTTTTCCATTGTTTCTGATAACTGCACATAGCAAATAGCAAATCAAAACATTTCATTTCGCTAAAAGAAAACCAAGGAATCATAAAAATTAATTGCTTACAAGTCACACCTTATTGTGCCAAGTACATAACAGTTCTACTTCAAACTCTACGTTGGCATACAGAGATCTAAGAGATAAAATGAACCCACTTTTGGGTTTCATAGATAGTGGTTTACAGGCACTGCATTAATGTAGCATCCTTTAAGCAGCTATTCACTTTTTTTTGTACAAAGCTTCCACCAAAAACTAACATAAGAATTAAGTAAAAATCCAGCAGTCCTTCCCTTGCTGATTCAAAATTTTCTTTAAATTAAATAAGGAAAATAAGCCGGTCAAAATCATAGCAAGGAGAAATCTTTTGTCATAAAAGGTATTCAACATGTCTGGAAGCATGCAGGAGAACGGCCAAAGATTAATCTAATCAAAAGGGAATATTGCTAAATGGCAAGAACCACCCTTTGAATTTCTAACATCAAGCTAAGCTAGAATATGCATGAGACCAACAGCATCAAGGTAAGCTTGAGGCGGATTTAGGATTCCTATTAAATCGGTGCACCATGAAGAGATGCAAAGAAGTATCAAGTCGGAATTGATTCTACTCGTTTAGGTAAATAACTTAGTTGTCAAACCAAGTGCACCATTCAGCCTTTTGGAGTATTGGTGCTAGCACAGATAACATTAAATCAATTCTAGAAAATATGTATATAAAACATCCAATTTGGCGGAGAGACCATGACAAGCAAATCAGTGGATATGATCTCCTTCCTTGAGAAGCAAATTCCAAATTTATTTTCAGGTCAAAGATCAATATACAACAAGGTTTAACAGACACAATCCCAAAATGACAAAATCCCAAGCTTACTCTGAGGCCAAATCATGCAAATCTACTTAAAACCAAGAACATTATACAGAAATGTTTGGTATTTTCAAGTCGAATCATCGAAAACATACAGAAATGCAAAGTTCTAACAGTTAAATCCATACAATTTCAAAAAAAAAAAAATAACTGAGAAAATGAGAGACCTTGAGTGCTGGAGCGTAAAGCTTGCGTTGGCGCAACACTTTGATGGATTTTCCAACTTCCCATTTGAAAGCACTTTTGTGTGATTTCAAAAATTGATTCAGATTTTTCCTAACATGATTCTCTTCGCTTCCTTCTTTGAACAGATTTTTGTAAAGTGCTTCTTCCAAATACTTTTTTTTAGACCTTTTCCCAATGTTCTTCGTTCTCGCGAGTTTCTGCATAAACGACGCCATTGTAATGGTTTCCTTCTTACACTGAGATTTGGGGGTTTTAGTTTCAGGTTAAAAAAAACCCTAGCCAAGCTGAGGAAGAAGACTGTGAAAATGGGTAATGGGCTTATGAAAGTGTAACCGGTTTAGACTTGGCCCATATAGAAGCCCAACATCATATTGTGTGGTTACTTTAGATACTAAGGGAAAATGACAAATATACCCCCGAACTATCGTAAATGGTATGCAGCTACCCTCCGTCATACTTTTGGGACATTGGTGCCCCTGCCGTCCATAAACTAAAGCATATGTGCCCTTCACTCTAACGGAAGACTAAATAGGAACGCGTCGCGTAATCTTATCCGTCGATAAATGTCGGATCAGTGGATAAGATTATGACACGTGTATGTATGTTAGTGTAAAGGATATATATACTATAGTTTTTGAACGACAGGGGCACCAACGTCCCAAAGGTATGATGGAGGGTATTTGCATACCATTTACGATAGTTTGGGTATATTTATACTTTTTCCCTAGATACAATGTTCGTTTTAATAGTTCTTTACATTCGACATAATACATAAACATATTTTTAAGCTCGGTGCCACGTGCCATCTCTAACCTCTAACTTAGATGTTGAAACTCATATAAAGTTGAATAACTAGACGCATGCGTCATTCGTGACAATTCATACTTTAATTGAAATCTATGTTTGTTATGCCACGTATGCATATACTTGTTCAGTTTCAAACAAGTTTAAGTATCTATTTTGTGGACATCTAGAATTGAAGAACATAGAATACAATGATAAATACATTTATCGTAGATTTATCATTTCAATTATTGATAAATGACACTACATAACGAGGGATTCGATACAATCTATCTAAATATTGTATTCATCAAAACAATACTCTACGATACAATATAAATACTATAACCTTATGAAATAATACCAGTAACATAAGATTTCAATTAACAGCATGATTAAAAACTGCAGTATAATGTTGTTACATCCCATGTTATACAATTACTTAATAGGATCACTGAAAACTTAAAGGGAAAAATTGTGCAAAATTTGGAATGAACTGAAAATTGAACTGGAAAATAGCAATCTGTTTAGCAAAACTAGTTTAAATACTATACACTCTTTAAAAACACAAATATTCAAATGAAGAAACTAATAGAGAAACAGTATCTCGCGTCGAAACGACCCTAAAGGAACAAAAGATACTCTTCAAAGACCTATAGTTTTAGTGCTTCTCTGAATCCAATGCTGAAACTTTGCTCTAGACCTTTCTTGCCACCACCAAGCACTGGATTTCCCTTTTGCATCATAGCAACAAACTCATTGTAATCAATACGTCCGTCCTGAGAAAGTATGAAAATTTTCCATGACTGAGACCATAATACAAGCAACACATGTTGGATATCTTCCATGTTCGGGTGAAATACGTCTTTAGTTCTTTGACAAATGTTAACTACTACAAGGATCAAGACGTCAAAGCTAAGAAAAAAGAACTTACATTGTCCTGGTCAGCTTCTCTGATCATTTCTTCCATTCGAACATCTCCAATGCCAAATTCTTCACAAGCATGTTGAAGCTCGTCTGCAGTGATGTAGCCACTTCCATCTTTATCAAAGTAAGAGAATGCAGCAAAAAGATGATCGTCTCGTTCAATTTTGTTAAGGTGTAATGTTGCAGCTATAAATTCACCATAATCAATTGTTCCACTGTTATCAACATCAGCCTGCAATTTCGGAGAATGTAAGGAGTTACTCGAGTGCACCGTCATCATTGATGTTGGTTGAATGAAAGATCTAACAATGGCATGAAGCTAAACCAATCTACGCTTTTGATCACAAGCTGATGATAGAGTTAAAAATACAAATAATTACTGCAATGAGAAGGATAAAATAAGTGATTCTTCTCTTAATTATTTCCCGTCTTCACCGAACAATGAATAGATCATACGTACTCCTACTGGAAGAGGGAGGTTAATAAGAAAGAAAAGAAATCTAGAGAATTATCCTATATATCAGTTGGATTAATACAACATTAACATAAAAGGAAAAAGAGAGATCATTTTACAGTAAGTTTAAGTATCTTCAAAATAAAAAATTTCAGTACTTTTAATAACGAACACTAGCGTGAAAGAGTGAAATAAGTGTCTACATTCATCCATCTCAGACATACTGCTCGAAAATCATAGATTTTTCAAAAAATGTTTCAAGGACTAATATGATACTTACTGCTTGCATAAGATCATAGATCTCAGACTCCTTCAGATTAGAGCCAAATCTTTTTAATCCATCTTTGAGCTCCTCAAAAGTTATTTGACCGCTATTGTCCGTGTCTATCATCCTGAACATTTCTTTAAGACCAGCAATTTCTTCTTCAGATAGGCTTTCAGCAATGACCTGTAGCACGTACAACGTAATATTTAGCAGACTAGTTTCAACATAAATAGATTTTTTTTGGTCAATCGTTATCTTGCAGATTGATAGACTCACTCTCAAAGCCATTTTCTTGAGCTTGTTCATTGCAGAAAATTGCTTCATTCTACTCAGAACTGCTGAATCCAGAGGCTTATCAGGCGCCACACCATCAACTTGAACCCAAGGATGGCCTACAAAAGTTATAATATCACCCTCAGTGACTATCAAAGTTTCTCATCTCAAAAGAAAAGTATGGTTTTGTTAACAGGACATGAAATAATCGGAACCAACAACAAACTCAGTGTAATCCCACAAGTGGTGTCTGGAGAGGTAGCGTGTACGCAGACCTTTCCCCTGCATTGAGAAGATGATAATCTTTCAAAGAACCAAATATTGTTGAAGTTCACCCCATTAGCTCAGTTGTTATTTACAAGTTAAAATCCAGAAATCAGAAGAAGACGCTACTTACATAAAACTTCATGTGCAGTTAAACGTTTCCTTGGATCTCGAATAAGCATTCTCCTCATCAAGTCTTTTGCATCTTCTGAAATACTTGGCCACGGGTCTGTCGTGAAGTCAAGATCACCGTGCAGGACTTGTTCAAATATTCCTTGTTCATTTTCTGTATGATAGAAAAAATTAGTTCTGGAAAACAATAAAAAAAGACGATATGTGGTTAGAAGGGCGGTATTTGATTCCAGAAAGCCTTTCCATGTTCCTGTCCATGAAC
The DNA here is from genome assembly GCF_036512215.1 of Solanum lycopersicum. Classification (NCBI taxonomy): domain Eukaryota; kingdom Viridiplantae; phylum Streptophyta; class Magnoliopsida; order Solanales; family Solanaceae; genus Solanum; species Solanum lycopersicum. Next base: position 1,674,021 of record NC_090810.1, on the reverse strand, counting down.
ATAATTATGACTCGATTTTCCCTTATGTTCAGTAGTTGACCGACTTTCTTTGAATATAGAGAGAACAGGCAAACATGTAAGGAATCTGCCGGAATAATCCATAGTAATATACCAAGTTTGACCAACTATTTATACAGTACAACACGGTATTTTCTCCTTACAAACATAAATCAAGTAAAATGAAAAGGCCTTTTTCATGTTTTCTTGTTTAAACCAACCATTACATCAGCCATCTTTCTATTATCATCCACTTCTCTACCAATGGATTAACCAAAAGACCATTTCAACCTCCATCGGCCATCACACCATTCATCTTAGCCCTGTAAAATTTTCCAATGCCCCTTTCCATACATGCACTATTATTTCAACAAACTGAAAATCTCTGAATCATTTCTTTATATGTTCTCGCACCTTAAAAAATCTTGACATTAACTAAGTAACTTTAAGTACCAGAACACAATCAGAACCTACGTTGCACGAACTCAGGTGCTGATCTAGAGGCCAATTCATCATCACATAATTTTAGCATTTGGAGAGTATGGATGCAGGTAGTGAGACCCTCCACTAAATGTATAGTATGTCATGTATAAGTATGGATTTCGAGTAATTAGAGTTATTGAATAAAATTTCATAACATTTAATTCTTTATAAACGCCAAAATTTTGTTCATAAGATATTTCGTGTAATAGCAAAGTGTATATATATCAAACCAAATACCCAATTAATCAATATTTCTTGTTCATAGATGTAGTCAAAGCAACCCAAGACCAAATTAAGCATGGATACCAAACCCACATCCAAATCTTGTCGGATAAATCCGGGTGTGACAGGGATTTTGAAGCGTCCGAACAACACAGATTCGAATCCGATTCCAAAACAATTCAGAAGGAGATCTTAAGTGAAGTAATAACATTGCCTATTTAAGAATCTAATGAATTAATTACTGAAGATAGAATATTCTAATTGGATTTACATTGATTTCGTCATCCTTGAGAAGAAAAAAACCACTGACCTCCTATAAGAAAAAAAGGATAACTTTTGAAATTTCTGGTCTAAAATAAATATGGGACATTTGTGTGGCTATAGGTCATTTCAGTAAGGGTAAAAGAGAACTTTTTTTGAAGTTAAATTCTTTCTTATTATAGAAAGGTGACATTTTTTAGAGACATAATTAAAAGAAAGTGTGCCAAAAAATTTGGGACAGAGGGAGTAATAGTGAAAGAAATGTCTGATAGAGGTGCTGCAATGTCTATGTACCAAAATAAGTCAATCTCGGCAAATATGAACTACAAGACATCAATTCTTCCTATAACAAATGCACATTTTAGGTTTCTCAAAATGTAAGTAGAACTTAGAAGTGGAAAAGTAGATAACTTTTAGTGAACTAAATGTAGAAGAGCCAAATACGGGATCGAAAGCCTAAAAGTAGCCAATAAATGCCAATTTTGATGACTTGGGAATGCTTACCAGCCCAGAAAGGAGGTACTCCACTTAATAAGATGTAGATAATTACACCAGCACTCCAGACATCAGCTTCAGGACCATAACGTTTTCGGAGAACTTCTGGTGCAACATAATACGGACTGCCAACAACATCAGTAAATTTGTCGCCTGAAAAGAGAAAAATATCAATTAAAAAGCAGTTTGGAAAAGAATAAATAAGGACAACATAGAATAAAGAAGAAAGAAAATGTTAAAATAGATCAAATAGTTGTCCAGTAAGTTTTATGAAGAAGTCAAAGATAAAACACAATCCGAATCACAGTGACTAAAAAGATAATGCATATAACTCAAGTTCATAGACTGCTTGTATAATTACGTGTAGAACCTGATTAAAATCCCAATATCATTATGAGTCAGCATTAGTGACACAACATGTTGAAGGCACCCAAACCGAAACACTTGATAACTTCAAATTGTTCATAGTGCAGAAAAATCATCGTATACAAAGAGGCACTTTAACAGAAAAAGACGATGTCAATCTATTCTATCAATGCGTCCTATGAAGGAAAAGGGTTGGATATCCAAAAGGGGGGTCTCAGGTACCCTGCATGTTTTCTTGGTTGAGCTGGTCGCATGAGGCTTGCCTATTGTTGTTTACTTCTCTTGGGCGGTTTGTGCGCTATTACACTGGAGTTGGGTTTACCTTGTATATGCACCTGAAAGGTAGTAGCTGCGGGTTCCCTTGTCAACAAAAAGAATAAAGGGAAAGGATTGGAGTAGAGGATGGTGGGCCATTGGAGAATTCTTTCTCTAAAACCATTGTTATTGGATATGCTTTTTGTACTTCACTAAAAGAAACAACGGTAGCAACTACAACTTCTTATACTACTTGTACGCCTCATTCTCAAGCAAGTTGGAGTTGATTACATGAATCCTCACTCCTCATGTTACTCTATTTAAACTCATCTTTCGCTATTTCACCGAAAGAAACAGAATTTATATCTTGTTTTTAGCAACAATATCACGAGGAACTCATTTAATTTTCATGCTTACTCTTTCTACTAGATTCCAAGCTAATTGTGTACCCATTAATTGACAAAGTGTCTCAAAGCAGTTTAAAAGAAGGGAAGTACATATCATACAAAACTACCTGGTTTGAAGAATATTGATAACCCAAAGTCAATTGTTTTGAGAAGTGACTCCTCCTTCTGATCAACAAAAAGAAAATTCTCAGGCTTAAGATCACGATGCATGACACCAAGAGAATGACAAGCTTCTACAACTCCAACAATAGTCCGGGTGAGCTCAGCTGCTTTTCTTTCTGTATAGTGTCCTCGTTGAATAATCCTATCGAAAAGCTCACCCCCGGCACAATACTCCATAACAAGGTGAACAGCTACAGCATCCTCATAAGCCCCTTTTATCGATATAACATGAGGATGTCCTGCCAAGTGATGCATTATCTGAACTTCCCTTCTAACATCTTCCACATCATCATCAGTTAACAACTTCCTCTTAGCAATCGATTTGCAAGCATATCGTTTCCCTGTTGCTTTTTCAGTACAAAGAAATGTAGTTCCAAATTGCCCTTGTCCTAATTTCTTTCCTATACTAAAAAACTCCTTTAAATTCCCAGTTTTCTTCTGTAACACAGAATCAGTCCTAAGTCCAGCACTAGACACCCTCTTCATTTCAGCCGGCTTTTTGGGCTTCTTCGGTTTTTCCTCCTCTTTCTCTTCTAACTTAGGCATTGTCATTGGTTCTGGTGGCTTATCTTGAACTGGCAAAGGTGATTCAGTTTCTTTAGCAGAAGTTGGTGTTTCAACCCTACCACTTTCACCATTAGTGACAGTGGAAGCAGTATCATCCGGTGACCGGGATCGCCACATTGCTGCTGAAACTGATTGAAAGATTCCATTTTTAGATATACTTGGTCCTACACAAGTGTTCCCCATTTTGTTTCCTCTATTAAACCCCCTAAATCCTTCCTTCCAACATCAAAAACTTTCTTTTACACAAATAAAAATAAGATCTTGATACTTAAATCAAACAATCAACTACTAAAAACAAGTCAACAAGCATTCAAATCCAACCCCACCAAATCAAGATTCAACAAAAACAATATCACAAGTATATAGGCTATGCTAACACAACAGAATCAGAAACAAACATAAACATAGCAAGTAATTATAAATTACTAACAAACAATGAAAAAGCTAATAAACCCAAGAAGGGAAACTACTGCTAAGACATGGGAAGGTCAAAGAAGAACAAAAAAGGGAAAAAAAGTTGAGATCTTGATTAGAAAAACAAAGTGACAACTACCAAAACTTCAACAAAGTGAGAAATGGTCTCTAAAATTTGATAGATTACTATATTTTACATGCATTTTGGCCGTAAATTTTGGTGAGAAATTGCTATATATATGTGTGAGAATGCACATGTTAACTAAAAAATCCAGACAATATAGCCAAGAAAAACGCATCTTGGTCGGATTAGTCCAAATAAGCCTAAGGTTTTTACTATTGACTCGTTTGGTGGGAGAGAAAAAAATAAATAGTCATGAGAAGAAAAAAAGAAATTGGATTAAATTTTGATGTTTTGTTTGGTTCTTACACTTGGAATACGTTATTCTATCATTTATATTATAGTGATGGATAAGTTGTCTTATATTCCTGTTGAATAACTTGTTTCCAATCGAACGACCCTAAAAGGTATAAGAGTTATTTTTGTTATTGAATTATTCACCGTCTTAAAACTACTTTTTAATTTAATAAATTGAACTTCAATGCATTTTTTATCTTGTGACATAAATGAAATACATCTCTCAATTCTCGACAATTTTAGATGTATTTTCAACACTTTTTCAACTTTTTATTAAGAGTCTTATGTTTCTACTAGAGTTTGAGATAATTTGCTAGGTCATGTGGTAAATCGATCGAATATATATTTAAAATTTAGTTAGTCAAGTATATATATTTTTTAGGTTGGCAATAATTTCAATAGTTCGAAAATAAAATTAATTATTTATATCAAATTTAGAATTGTTTTCAATATTTCTCTCAAGAATAAAATATATTATTTTTATCATTTTAATTTATTTTAAATTAGACCGTAAGTTGTTTACACTATTAACTTCCGCATAATGCATTTTGATTATTTTGATCTCAACATATATATATATATATATATATATATAAACTTTGGAAGGTAAGTTATTCGATATTTTTTATTTAATGTAATAAATGGAAATGAATCGTACGTTTAGAAGAAGAAAAAAGACTTATTAAGTGAAGGTTTATATAGAATCATTAAATACTCGACCAACAACTTCCCCAAATATAATCGATGATTTTTTCTTTCTAATTTTTTTTTCTATTTTGAGTATTGATTAAATATAAAGATTTATATTAGATTACACTTCTTTAATAAAAAGATGTTTTTAACAGAATTTAAATTTAAAACTTATACCTAAAAATAATGATATCAAAATATAATTATTCTATCACGATTGATATTAATATTTGATGAGATAAATGACATAACTTCTATTATTTGGTGACTTCTTGTTGATTTAGGTGAAAATAACATGCAACATTTATTGGGAAGAGAAAGTGGAAATGGTAATCTATTAAGCAAAAGGTAAATTGATTTTTTATTAAAGTTAAAATAATAAAAATATTTAAAAAAATAAAATAATATAATGCGAGATATATTAAATTATTATTTTGATTAGATTCTAATTAAATTTTTTTGCTAAAATGACTTTTTCGAAGAGAAAATATTTCTACTGAATCAAACTTGTAATAATTAAAAGACGTATTAGTGTATTTTGTTAGGTTTGATTCAATTTAATGAGATTCTTTGTATTGATTCAATATTTTGTAATCAGAGAACCAAGTGTTTGATTAATTTATCAAATATCATGATTTACTACAAAAAGAAAAATTTAAAATTATGCCTAATTAAACTTTGATCATTTTTTTTTGATAGATGAACTAATTTCCTCTTTTACAATTTATTAGACAGAAATAGGGACAAAATACTACAAATTGCAAATATGGAATACTGGAAGAAAGTGGATATAATACATGAATATGTTATTTAATTTTATTTTAATTAATATTTATATTTTTTAAATTTAGATATACACAAGTATATACTTAAATTTATATAAAATTAAACAAAACACATGTCATACGTGACATAATATACATATGATGCCACATAGAACACAAAATTGAGATGTAAGACATCACGCAGGACGAATATGTTTATTTATATAATTTTGTACAAATTTAAGTGTTTATTTTGTACACACTCAAAATTGAAATATCATATATTATTTACTTGTACTTGTTTTATATTAAAAATAGATGTATATTTCTACTAATTTAAGTTAAAAAATTTAAAATTATTTATCAACAATTCTAATTTTACTGTTAATTATGACATTCTTTTTATAATATCGACTCTATAATAAATAATTATTAAATTTTTTTATTTAAAAGATGTATTAAAATTAAAAAACAGAAAATTTCACATATAGATACTCAAAAATAGCCTATTTATTCTCCATAGTTATAGTTTGATAATTACAATTCGTAACTACATGTTATTGAGATGAGAGAGACGAGCGAGAATGGGAGAGAGAGGATAGAGGCGAGTGAGACTGGGAGAGAGAGAGGAGAGAGGCGAGCGAGAGAGGAAAAGAGTGGGAGAGAGGTGAATTGTATATTTATATTGGTTAAGATAATTGTAATTTATACATATGTATTTGTATATATGACAAGCGAGATTGGGAGATGGAGGAGAGAGCCGAGCGAGATTGGAAGAGGAAGGAGAGAGGCGAGCGAGTTTGGGAGAGGGAGGAGAGAGGCAAGCGAGAGAATGGGAGAAAGGTGAATTGTAAATGTATATTGGTTAGATAATTATATATTATACATATGCATATGTATATATGACAAGCGAGATCGGGAGAGGGAGGAGAGAGGCGGAACCGGGAAACCAATGTCGCCAACAACACTAGCACTCTGATCTTTGAATTTCTGGAGAGGGAGGAGAAAGACAAGCGAGAAAGGACGGAGAGTGAGAGAGGGGTGAATTGTATATGTATATTGGTTGGATAATTGTATATTATACATATGTATTTGTATATTATGACGAATTATTCACATACAAATGTGGCTAATTATACAATCTCAAACTCAACCCATATAATTAGTGTATAATATTATTTTTGAGTGATATTTATAATAAATTATAATTATAATAAATAATTAATAATATAAATTTATTTAATCGCCTAATTTTTCAAAATTAGAAGAATTTTATGAATTACAAACACATCAAATAAAATTGATTGTACTCCTCGATCTTGTCAATTTGTATATTATTGTACTCAACTCTCTCACTTCTATCCTTATCTTTATTTATCTTTATCTTTAACAATAATAATCGAAAATAGTTTAAGATATTTAAACATAAAATCATAAAAAAGTTTTGAAAAATCAAGTGAACATAGTACTTTAGAAATAAAACTGTGTTGAAATATGAATATAAATTGAAATTATTTTGTATTATTTTGGTATGAAAATAACTTTGAATTTTTTAAAATTTTAATAAATTTTAGTTTTTCAATTCTAATGATAAACAATTTTATCTTTAAACAATTTTTAAAAATAAAATTACACATTAAAAAAGAGCTACTTTTGTTAGAAAAGCTGCTTATAATATTATTCAGAATGGCCAAATGAATCTGATGAATACGTCGAAACTAATAAATATATCGTTTTGAATTTATATATAAAAATAATTTGTTTAACAAAAATAAATAAATATATATTTTGGATAATATAATAACATCTTACAAGAATATGTTATATGACAATACATAAAGGATATGATACAATTTGAAAAATGTAATATATAAAACGAAAAATTTATAATCTTTAATATTAATATTATTTTTGAATATTTAACTTTTTTATTTAAAATATCAAATTAATATAATTTAAATTTTTAAAAAACGTAACATGACAAATAAAATAAAAAGAATACCTTATTGAAACCAAGTTAAATTCGAAGACGCGCTAAATAATTTCACGTTAACATTCTCTAATAACAAGACAAATAAAAATGTACAAAGGGAGTACCTTATTGAAATTCAGTTAAATTCAAATTGTGTCATAAAATTGTACATTAAAACCCAATTGAATTCAAAATCGTACTAGATAATTTCACGTTAAGAGTAAAACGCTCCCTAATAAAGACCACCGAACCCGAACCCGAACCCAAAAGGTGACAACAAACAAGTGATCAACTCCTACTCTTATACGTCTCATCATAATCCTATCTTCTTCTTCTTCCTCCATAATTGCATCCGCCATTGTTTCTCAACCAAGCAAAAAAAAATAAAAAATGCCATCATCACTGAGTTCTCTTTCTCCTACTAATCTCCATTCCCTTTTAGAATCATGCCGTCCTTTTTTACGCGGAGAATTCGAATCAATCGACAAAGATCTCCCTAGCCTTATCGCCGTTTTACGTTCCGTCGGCGCCGGCGAATGTTGGCATAAACACGGCAGTTTTCTCGATCACTTAATCGATATTTACAAAATTCTCAAAATCTGGAAAGCCCCAAATTCCGTTTGTCTTTGTGGTCTTTTCCATTCAGCTTATTCAAATTCATATGTGAATCTAGCTATATTCGATCCGTCCACCGGACGGGAAACTGTACGTCGTCACGTCGGTGAAGCGGCTGAGAGATTGATTCATCTGTTCTGTATTGTGCCTCGTCAGTCGTTAATTCACGACGATTTGTTGTTTCGGTATGCTGATTCAGAGCTTGTTGAGCATCTCGAGCTTTCAATGGCGTCGTTGAGTAATGCGAAGGAGAAGGGTTTGTTTAATGAAAACGAAGCGTGGAGGAAGAAACTGGGGTCGATTTTGCCTGTTGATGGTGTAATTGTGAAGCATATTAAGACGGGTGAAGATGTTTTGGTTTCGAGGAGATTAGTAGCTGTGTTTCTACTAATGACAATGGCGGATTTCAGTGATCAGTTGTTTAATTTTCAGGATTTGTTGTTTGAGAATTCTAACGGGAGATTGGAATTCACTGGAAACAATTCGCAAACAACTCTATGGCCCGGTGATGGAAAGCCCGGGCTATGGATGAATTCAGCGTCAAGAATGGGTGCAATTTATACTCTCATATTAAGAGAAGAAGAGATAATTATTGAACAAAGAAGGCGTAATGGCGAAAGGGTTGTTGTATCCGGGAGGGACGAAGAGATTGAGCTTGTTATTCCACCGGTTTTCGACAATTGCACAAGAGTTTTGGATGCAGAAGAGCAAAAAATGGCAAGAGAATTGTATTGGGAAGGTGTTTGTCAAGGGTCTAAGAGAGGTTTAGATTGGGCTAAAGAGAAGTTAGTGATGAGTATTGACAAGAACCCTTTTGTAGGTGAGCCTCATGTGGTGTTGGGGCAAATTTATTTGAGCAAAGGGGAGTTTGAAGAGGCTGAAAAAGAGGCTGAGAAGGGGCTAAGATTGATCTTGGAATGGGGGAGTCCATGGGACAAAAGAATGTCTTGGGAAGGTTGGGTTGCTTGGACAAGGGTTTTGTTGATGAAGGCAAAAGAGAAAACTTGGCCACAAAATTCTTGGGGCATTCTTAATTTGGGTCTAGTTAGGTAAAAAAATCAATGTCTTATGATTTAGTTTAAGTTGGTTTGAACTCGTACTCGTGTCGGATTCTCTAAATAAAGGATTCGAATAGGTACTTATCCATATCTTATCTTTTATTTATTTTTCGTTTAAATTAAATGTCTAGAATTTGGTTTAAGTTGGATGTTTAGTATTCGTAATGAAATATAATAGGATTGTGTATTGATTTGTTCAGTTTGATTTTGGATTTTATCTGTTTAATTTTGAGGTTTATTGATTTGTAGATATGTTAATCTGTTGTAGAATCATTATTATATTAATTATTTATTGTTATGATTTCGGTTATCATGATTTTACACAAAACAAATCATTGAAACAAAGTGACAAATCTAATGAAACATGCATATAAGTTGATGTATTATATACTCTCCCTGTCCTTATTTACTTGTCCATATTTTCTTTTATATCTGTCGTTATTTACTTGTTCATTTTAACAAATCAAGAAAGGACAATTATTTTTTTCCTAATATGTCCTTATTTAATTCTAGAATTTTTTTAGTACTACCAAGTTGTAATGCATGTTTTTTTTGAACCAAAAAATACATGTATTGTACTTGATGAGTTGTACTATAAGGGTGAAACTGTAACTAACCTATGATAATCATTGGTGCCTTAATATGTGTATCATTTCTAAAGTGGACAACTAAATAGGGACAGAGGGAGTATCTTGCTCAAAATAAATAATATCATCTCATAGAATAGCCAAAAGATGGTTGCGTGAATGGTAAAAACTCTCTCATTTTCAACGTTAAGATCGTGAGTTCTGATATTCCATAATAAATAGTGTAATCTCCATGATCATTATTTTGTGAAGTTACGTATATGTCATCCATGTAATAAATTAGAATCACGCAGTTTTTTTTGAAGTGATTTATGAGTTGAAATTATAAGTTCGAAATTTCTCAACTTTTGACTTTTCTTCTTTCTATATTGAAAATATCTCTAAATTAGATGTGAATTATTAATTTTAGCTCAAATTATTGACAACTTGGTATTTGACTAACTAAACTTAAATGCATAGATTTTGCAAGTTGCAACATAAGTGAGATATCGTCTAGTTTAGGGGTGTGCTCAAAACTTCTCTCGATTTTTTATTAAGAGTTAAATGCCCCTACAATAGTTTGAGACCACTTGTTATATATGTGATAGATTGACGGTGTATCTAAGTTTAGTTAGGTAAGTACGTGAGTGTTTTTGAGATTTTCAATACTTCAGGAATAAAATTGACAATTTACACCAAGTTCAGGGGTGTTTTCAATACTTTATTCTACTCCCTCCATTTGAAAAAAAAAAAGGAAAATTACGCAACAAATCAAACTTATACTATTTAATTACTCATCATAGCTATAGTTGCTATAATTACCCACTCGTGACTAACATTATACATTAATTACGTGGGCTGAATTCAAATTTGTATAATTAGTTATGTTTGTATTTGTATAATGCGTCAGGATATACAAATACATATATATAATATACAATTATTTAACCTATATACATATACAATTCACCTCTCTCCCACTCTCTGCCATCTCTCGCTCGCCTCTCTTCTCTCTCTCTCTCTCTCTCTCTCAATCTCGCTCGCCTCTCTCCTCCCTCTCCCAATCTCGCTTGCCCTATATATAAATATATATGTATAACATACAATTATATACATATACAATTCACCTCTGTCCAACTCTCTGCCCTCTCTCGCTCACCTCTCTCCTTCCTCTTTCGCCTCTCTCCTCCGTCTCCCAGTCCCGCTCGTTCTCTCGCCTCTCTCCACCCTCTCCCAGTCCCGCTCGCCTCTCTCCTTCCTTTCTCAATATCACTTGCCATATATACAAATACATATGTACAATATACAATTCACCTTTTCCCCACTTTTTTCGTTCTCTCTCTCCTAGTCTCGTTCACCTTCTCCTCCATATAACATGTAGCTACAAATTATAATTATCAAACTATAGCTATAAAGAGTAAGTTATTATTTTTTAGTTGCTATATGTGAAAGTTTCCCAAAAAAGAATGATCATATTTCCTTTTTAGTTTGTTTAAAAAAGAATGATCCTTTTTTTTTTGTAACACTTTAACTTTAACTTTTGAGGTGACATGTTTAAGAGCACAAGATTAAAGTACATTTTGGTACATTAGACATAACTTTAATTTAGAACCACAAGATAAAAAAATCTTATTTCTTTTCTTAAACTTCGTTCCAAGACAAACTAGGTCATTCTTTTTTAATGAGAGGAAGTATAATTTATAGTAATACTTTTTATTAGGCTTGTCAATGAGACAGTTTGATTGGTTATTTTTTAAAAATTATCTCATTCCAATTTTCGGGTATTTTATAATATGTAACCAAAATTACATTTTTGAAAATCATCCCAATCATATCAATTTCTCTTCGGTATCGGTATGGTTCGATCAATTTTTGAATTTTTACTTTAAATATCACCGCAAAATTAACTATTAATAATTTCTTTCGTCGATATGTTCTTGAAGTAAAATTTCAATTCTTCACCACCATGTCAAAAATTTTGAAGTCTTGTTACCGTATTTTTTTAATCTTAAACATTTATAGAATTACTTGCATATGCTTTGTCGTATTGTTTGACGAAGTACCTAGCCACCTAGGTTATATCTTTATTTAAAAAAAGTTATAAAATATATTAATATATTAAATTGAAGATATTGTTAACATATAAAATATATTTACATACATTTAAGAGTATTCGATTCGGTTAAGAAAATTTTAATTTTTTCATAAATAGAAAAGATCATTCCAATTATTCCGACGATTATTTACTTCAATAAAAATACGATTTAATTGAAAAAATGACGTGAATCAATTCAATACAATCAGGTTCGATCGAATCTTCATATTACTTTCATACTCCTACTTTTTACATAATTTTCATCTAATATATGTTACTCTTTTTTTTCCTCAATATACAGCGTGGCAAAAATAAATTTTATATTAAGATTTTTATTTTTTATTGATTAAACCTAGAGCCGTCAATATGAGATAGGCCCGTTGGATCGGCCCTAACCCGAGATTTAATAGAGCTGGGCTAAGATTTTTGGAGACCATTTAAGAAAATGGCTTTTTAGCCTGACTTGAATAAGTTTGTTGATTTGAGGGGCTTGAGAAATATCGGTAGGGTCGGCCCGTGGGCCAATAAAATTTTATTAAAAAATATAATAAAATTAAAGAGAGTCTAAACTCAAAACAATTAGGTTAATATTTTTATTTAGATATTTATACTTCAAAAAAACTTAATAAAATTTTTTAATGGGAAACTTTCACATATAACCACTTAAAAATAATTAATTTACTCCCATAGCTATAATTTGATAATTACAATTTGTAGCTACATGTTATTTAGAGGAGAGAAGCGAGCGAGACTGGAGAGAGAGGGAAAAAAGTGGGAGAAAGGTTAATTGTATATGTATATTGATTAGATAATTGTATATTGTACATATGCGTTGTATATATGGCAAGAGAGATTGCGAGAGGGAGGAGAGAGGCGAGCGAGACTAGGAGAGAGAGGAGAGAGACGAGCGAGATGGTGAGCGAGACTAGGAGAGAGAGGAGAGAGACGAGCGAGATGGCGAGCGAGAGAGAGTAGAGAGTGGGAGAGAGGTGAATTATATATGTATATAGACTAAAAGATTGTATATTATACATATTTATTTGTATATCCTGAAGAATCACACATATACAAACATGACTAATTATACAATTTCGAAGTCAGTCCACGTAATTAATGTATAATGTCAGTCGCGAGTGGTAATTATAGCAAACTATAACTGTGATGAATAATTAAATAGTATAAGTTTGTTTATCCACATAATTTTTCCTTTTTTAAAATGGTAACTTAACTTAACAAATATTTTATAAAGATAATTTTATTTGTGAATTTGATTAAAAAGTAGTAACATTAACATCATGTGATATTGTTTTATCGATATTTATGATAATATTTTTTAAATTATAATTATTATATATTTTAAAAAGTGGGCGGACTCGGCAAGCCTGTAGCTCATATACTTGTGAGTTGAGCCCATTATTTTTCAATTCACACAAAAAATAAGCTAGTCCAACCTAACTCGTAAAATATTAAAGCCTATATAAATTAGCCTTAATGAATGAGTTAGCCTATTACGATAGTTCTAATAAAACCAAAGCTACCCTTTACCAAAAACCCTAAAACCCCTTGTTTACCTCTTCACAGCCAGTGGTGCCTCCTCTCCTCGAGCAGCTCCAATCTCCGGCACCAAACGTTCATCGGAGAACTCTTGACGATCTCCTCCGCACTGCCGCCGTTCTTCCTCTCTCCGGTGAGTGATTTCAATATGACTATTTCTGCAACACTTTCTTCCCATGGAAAAATACTCATGTCACCACTTAGAAAGAGTGAATGGGCAAATCAACCTGTGCTCTGTAAATCTGTTGAATTGTTCAAAAATGGACGAAATGAATACCGTATGTCAACAAATAGCAACAAATTCCAATGCCGTGCATTGGAGATCGAAAATAAATCTTCAACTAAGTTTCACCTTGATGATGTAATTGAATCCCAACAATTTGATAGAGAAACTCTTAGTGCGATATTTGAAGTAGCACAGGAGATGGAGAAAATCGAGAAGAACTCGATTGGTGGAAGAAGTGAGATTCTTAAGGGTTATCTTATGGCTACTCTGTTTTATGAACCTTCAACTAGAACTAGGCTTTCATTTGAATCTTCTATGAAGCGTTTAGGAGGAGAAGTACTAACAACTGAAAATGCTCGTGAATTTTCGTCTGCGGCGAAAGGTGAAACACTAGAAGATACAATTAGAACTGTTGAAGGTTACTCTGATATCATTGTTATGAGGCATTTCGAAAGTGGTGCTGCTCGACGAGCTGCATTGACTGCATCTATTCCGATTATAAATGCAGGAGATGGTCCGGGACAACACCCGACTCAGGCTCTTCTAGATGTGTATACGATTGAACGAGAAATAGGGAAACTCGATGGTATAAACATTGCTCTTGTTGGTGATTTAGCATACGGGAGGACAGTTCGTTCACTTGCTCATTTGCTTGCGCTGTATAAAGATGTGAAGATTTACTTTGTATCCCCTGATGTTGTTAAAATGAAGGATGACATAAAGGATTACTTGACATCAATGGGGGTTCGATGGGAGGAAAGTGCTGATTTGATCGAGGTGGCTTCTAAATGTGACGTGGTGTATCAAACTCGGATTCAACGAGAGAGATTTGGAGAGAGGGTTGATTTGTATGAAGAAGCTCGAGGTAAGTATATCGTTGATATGAGTGTCGTAAATGCTATGCAGAAACATGCTGTAGTGATGCATCCTTTGCCAAGACTTGATGAGATAACGGTTGATGTCGATGGTGATCCGAGGGCTGCTTATTTCAGACAAGCTAAGAATGGTCTCTACATTCGGATGGCGCTTTTGAAGCTTCTACTCCTTGGTTGGTGAAAGACGCGAACTTTTTATGTGGCGAAATCGTGCTGCTTGTTGTCTGGATTCTGCTGTTGTTGAATTCTAGATTTAGTTAAACTTGTTTTAGCATAAAAGAAAATTGAATCTCTTTCTTTGTTCACAAAATAGTACATTCTATATATGCAATTTGAAAACTTTGAAAAAGAGTTGGAGTACTTTGACTAATCCAGATTCGTGTCGTGTACGACCCCATTCGGGTGAAGTACTCACTATGTCCCTACCTTGGATTTTAGTAGCCCCATCTACTGTATCACACCCTTTGGTGGTGAAAAATTGGGTAAGATTCACCGAAGTGGGGTAGCCTTAATTGGATGTGTCTAATAACAGGTCTCTATCGAGCGAGATGCTAACCACCTCTCGTTTCTACGAATACAAAAGGAGGTATGCAACACGATGACCTTCTACTATTCCAAAAGGTCTACATTTGCCCATAGCTCTACTATCCAAACAAAAACAATCCTAGTCATTATCTAATGGTTCAAAAATATCCTCTTCACTTATGATCGTTCTGATGATTTTTCCACATCAGGCACCTCTTAGTATAACGAAGGATACACTTGAGCCTTTTCAAATAGTAGAAGGGCAAACTTGATCCTTTTTCCATTAATAAAATTTGATGCAAATAATGGGCATACAAGAGTTTTAAGAACATAGATAAATAAAGTTCGATGCCAATAAAATATGTTTGCCTAAAAGGGCTGGTGGTCTTAATGTGTCATTAAACTTTGAGATTTGGAACCAAGTTGCTTTTGGGCCTCAAGTCACGAGAAGTTAAAAAAGGAGAAATTATGTATCATTTGCTATGTATTGAGTAAAGGAGCAATATATTCGTGAGTTTTGAAAAAATTAAAATTATTGTAATTTGAGATTTTTTTTGGGGATAAGAGTTAATTAGCACCCAAATTGTTGGGGGCTTTCTGTACTTCATTTATATACATATATATATATATACACACACACAGAGAGGCAAAAGTAACAATATATGGAGAAGTGGCAAGGCCACAATTTTCGTTAAGGGAGTCAAATTATGAAGAAGTAAATATACGAACTAGTCAAGGAGGACAAGATCTACTATGTATACATTAAAAAAATAAATTTTAACCATACATAAATAATGTAAATTTGTCAAAAGGGAGATCTACATTCACTATATACCATGTATAAAGAATCTAATTTTCTGCCAATAGAGACAGAGAATGGGTAAGTGTTGATAGAGATAGCAATACGATACATGCATCAAGATATGATCTTTGCTTTTCTATCCCTGAGACTCGGATTGTTAAAAATTAACTTGCAGGAAGCATGTAAGAAAGCAGCAAAAATACAATATTCTTAAATCTCATATATATCAGAAATGGTAATTGTCATACTTTCAAATTTGAAAGCAGATTCAGATGGTCTGTAGAACAGGGCAGTAGTTTAATTTTGAACAATTAGTCTCAAGACCCCCACTGAAATCCAAACTAAAAAGTGAACAACAAATCTTTAACTAAATTCCATGTAGAAAGCTTGTTCACAGTAATCTTGTTTCAATGGTATTTCCTTTCATCTGCCTCGCGATAAATTTGCTCCCGAAACAGCGCCAATATAACTTGCTGTTAACCGGTGCTTGAGCAGCTCATGCTATCTAATATGTTTGACTATTGTACAATGCAGGTGACACTGTGCTACTACACTTCAGTGAATGTTAGAAACAGCTGGTGCTGAAATGGTTTTAAGAGTTGAGATACTCTTCATAGCCAACTTGTTCTAGTCTTTCCCCTTTTACCAAAACCTCATCTCTTCTGTCCTCTTGATATTGGTCCATCCTACAAGATGATCATTATGTTCCAAGTCATTCTCATAATCAATCGTGACGAGCAAAGACAAAAAAGTCATTTTTTTGGGGCGTGTGTGAAAATGAGCTAATAGCATTAGAACATAGTAATGTTATTACTTCCATCGGAAAAAGTATCTTGAAGTTTTTCATTTTTTGCCGTTTACTGACATCTCATTGCTCTTCTCAAGAAAAAAATATATACTTTCTTCGAGTTTACTTCTGATGACTTTAAGTATGTGGTGAGAAAAGGGGAAGGGAAGAAGTTTATAAAGAGAAAGATGAGAGGAAAGTTTTATACCTAGCTTGCAAGTTAACGTCGCTGATTCCTAACAATCTTACTGCCAGCAGACCAGCATTTGTGGCATTGTTGATTGCAACGGTTGCAACTGGGACTCCTCTTGGCATCTACATAAATGAGAAACCATGATCTTTCAACTGCTATAATGAATTTTTTTAATTATCTCTTCCAGCTGGCACACTCACAAAGATCGTTGAACTTAAAAAAGATATCAACCCCCCCCCCCCAACTACTGACTTGACATAACTGAATAATCTAAAGCAACAGAAGTACCTGAACAATGGATAATAGGGAATCAAGTCCATCTAATGTGGAAGCCCGTACTGGAACACCAATAACAGGTAGTGGAGTCAATGCAGCAACCATTCCTGCTCAACCAAAAAGCCACATTTAGTGTTTGCTAGAAGAACTGCAACAGAATACGTTATTTTGTAGGGTAAGACAATCGACCAGGTAAGTGGGCGGCACCACCAGCCCCGGCAATTATTACTTGGATACCACGTTCTCGCGCAGACAATGCATAAGAAAACATCATCTCAGGTGTACGGTGGGCTGAAACAATTTTTACCTGCATCATTACAAGGTTCTTGGGTAAATATTTTATGGTAAACACAATTGGCAAGCTGCCAAATGAAATGGATAGTCAATGGTGAATACTTCAGCATGCACATCAAACTCTTTTAAAATCTTAGCAGCATCCTTCATAACAGGAAGATCTGAATCAGACCCCATTATGATTCCAACACGTGGTGCAACTGCATTTTGGATGAAAACAAAAATCAAGGTTGTAACAACTCCTGAATATCCTTCCAGAGTGCAATATCTACACACAGAGAACATCAATATGTTTATGAAGCATTTTGACAACTAACCTGCAGGCTGGTCATTAACACTGTCTTCATTTAGCATCACTTTTAGCTGCGCTTCCACAACACCCATAGAAGAGCCAACTATTGTGATGTGTCCCATCTTCCGTTGCCTTCGCATCTCTACAAGTCATTGAAGCATACAGTTTCACTATTTGGTGGCATACTTGCATGCTTTTGTTTTTTAATGGGAAAGAGAGCGTATAAGGTTATGTCCAAAACTGTATATGAGGACGTAAAGAGACAAAGACCACCAATAAGAGGTTAAATCCACCAACCTGGCTTGTCATACCAATGAATAGATGCCCCTGGAATTCCCAATGCCCTTCCAATAAGTTGATTAGCCAAAAGAAATCCAGGTTCCCCCTAGAGCAAAAATAAAATACAACGTTAGACAAGCATATGATAGCTGCTGCTCATGCAACTAGTATAAATGCAAACAACAAATACAAACTTCAAAAATGCAATGGAAACAATTTTTTAAAGATGCAGCATATTAAACACCAATCGTGATGTGTTGTATTAGGGAGACAGATGGTAAAAGCAATTTTCCTTTAACACATTTATGTGAAAATGCATAGAATGCCTCATGTGTAAAAAATTTCCTTAAGCATTTCAACAGTGACTCAATAATTAGCATTTACTGAACTCATCATATTGTGGGAAAGAAAAATTACTAAGGAAGCTTACATCGTCTTCCCCCAATATGTTATACATGACTGCAGCAGGAGTTTTCATTGATGGATCACCAAGTGGAAGGCCAACGACAGCCCGCAAATGCTGCTCATATTGTGAAGTGAAGCAAGCCTCAATGGTGTGATGCCCACTATTGTGAGGTCTCGGAGCTACTTCATTTAGTAAAATCTGCAAGAAGTTAACAATTACAAACATGTTAAGTTTTAAAAACTATGAATGCTTTTGAAGAGATCTATAAATACACAAACTGATATAGTTCCTTCTATAAAACAAAAATATATCAAATACGTGGAAAATGCCAGACAACCTGACCATCCTCTGTCAGAAACAACTCAACAGCAAAGACTCCTGCACCTTCTAATGAACTAACAGCTCTGTGTGCAACATCTGTTGCAAGCTTCATAATCTTCCAAGATACATTAGCAGGTGACTTTACGATATGACAAATGTTATCCCTGTCAAAACAAAAAATCCAGTAATCAGGAAATGATAGCACAGTCAAATTACGTCCATGCTAACACAAAGGATACAAGAAATAGTGAATATGTAGGAAAAACGAGGACAATGAAACCTGTGAATAGTTTCTACAGCAGGATAACACGCGATCGAATTATCCCTTCCCCTAGCCACAATCACTGAGAGCTCCTGAAATACAAAGAAATGAGGTTGTTAGAAAAGACAGGCCAATCCCTGCCTAAGAAGTAGCGGAAGGTATTGATTTCTTCACATGAATATAAAATTTCAAATGACCTCCGAGGTATAACGAGAACTTCTGGTTTAAATACTAATAAGTCCAAAGATTGCTAAAACAGGAGTAAATAAGTTAACCTTTGAGCTGATGTTCACTATATTGTCACCTTCCTCGAAAAAAGATGGTTAAAACAGGAGCATTTGCAAACTTATATTCTCTAACTCCTTATTAATCTCAAAGCTTTCCAGCACTAGATTAATGACAAATAGTTCATCAACATGGATAACTTTCAAATTCACTTTGAAAATATATCTAAAGATTGAAGGGCCCCTTTTAAACATGTATTAATCCTGAATGACAAACCGAAAAATAATTCCCCAGATGACTTTTTGTATGAATATACCAAACAAAATTAAATCAAGCTACAAGTCGATGTTTTTTTGTTGATTTTATGTGAACTTTCACTGCTCGTTACAAGAAGGTAGGTTTCCCATCCAGAATTACAAGTTAGGCAAAACCTGCTTCAAATCTATGTAAAGCTAATGATGCCTTCTGAAATAAAGAGGAGAGAGTGGATGTCTCGTTGACTTTGAGCTTCAAAATAATGGTGTTGGAGATCTGACTAACATAATGTCTTGGTATAAATATCAGTGGATGAATATGATTCCTCGTATAATTGCATAAAGCAAAGACAAATTTTGTTTTATTATGTTTTGTAGAAACTGATCCGTAAATGCATAAATAAAAACCCGCTTAAAAATGAGGCAAATTCTAACCTTCACAAATGGAGCCCATTGTTCAACATATAAACCACGATCATATCCTCCAAGTGCTGAAATATAATTGAACCACACATTATTACAGCTTGATTAAGCTTCAATCCAGGACAAACAAATTAACGAAGAAGTGTCATACATCCCTAAAGAGAGAAAAAGTGGAAATTTTGATTCTTAACCAAATTTACAACTATTGTTAGCAGATAGTGTTCCCCTGAGATAGTATCATTCAATATAAAGCCCATAAATGTGTTAACAAATCTCTATGTGACTCCTTCACTATTTCGAACATGGATTAAATTAGAAACTCACTTAAACTACTTACCTAGTCATTTCTTCTCCCAGAGCATTATTTTTGCACTTGGATAAAAATTTAAGAAGCAAAGTAAGTACATAGCAAATTTGTTCAGATTAGCATATTACCATTAACAGCAGAGGAGAGCTGTTCCTCACTTTTAGCAACAGCATTGCCACGCCCATCATATGCCAACCTCCTGCTCTTTATCATAAGAGGATAACCAAACATGTCCCCTGCTCGTCTAGCACTTTCAAGGTTATCAATCTGTTTGTGTTGTATTTCCCAGATGAGTAAAAATTATCAAATTTATATCACAGGGGGAGGATAACTAAAAATGGCAATTCTTGCCACCACATGCAAACCTGCATAAACTTAGGAAGTGGGATACCGTGACGGGAAAAGTGGACCTTCTGAAGATATTTATCCTGTTACAAGAAAGCATAAATATACGAAGCAAAGAATTGGTGTTTGTATAACCAACGAAATAATCTTAGCATTGCAGAGCAATTAACAATCTTTCATCCAAACTAAGGCATATTAAAAGACTAACCTGTATTATGCGAATAGTCGACGCCTTGGGTTGACAATCCACACCTTGTTGCTCAAGCTTCTCAAGTGTGGCAACGTCAACATGCTCAATCTCAACCGTTAGTACTCCACACCTGCTATGACATCCAAATTAGCTAATTTCAAAAACCAAAATCCATAAACATATGATTAGTAAATACCAAACCTTTTCCCAAATTCTTCAACTGTGGCACTGTCATCATAACTTCCCACCACATGTTGATGTGCTAGTGCACTAGCAGGACAATTCTCCATTGGATCCAAGACAATCATTTTAATTGCCATTTGGGATGCTGCTTCACACAGCATACGACCCAGCTGCCCTCCTCCCAAAACACCCACAACCGTTTCCGATAGTCCATGGACTGCTGAACCACTGCATCAAATTTGACAGTTAGACACACTCCAAGGCACCATCAACAATAACCATATAAAAGTACTCCCTATGTTTCAATTTGTTTGTTTAATTAACTTGCAAAGTTTAAAAGAGCACAGAAAGACTTTTCAATTTTGTAGTCCTAAACTAAACATATGTAGACATAACCAAAATCCGTCTTAAACATGTTAGGTGGAAAATTGAAACTAAAGAGTTGTATAAAGTTCTTCCGCAGACCAAAAAGGGAAGTAAAACACATAAATTGAAACGACTTTCTCTTAGCAACATTCATGAAGAGCACAGTAACATATGAATTACAAACTGCAAGAAGTGGCCAGAATATGAATAAAATCTCAAAAGCAAAAGAGGAACACATCAAAATTTCAATAAACCCCAAGAAAAAACTAGCAAATAAAAGCATCAAATTCAAATTAGCTCCACCCCACCAAAAAAAAACAAAAGAATCAATTAGCAAAAAGGATTATCTCCCTTTTTCACCAAGAACTAATCACTAACATATTAAAAATACAAACTTTAAAGATACTTGAGCAACCCCATATCAAAAAATTAACTACCTGGGTGAGTCATGTACAACTTCCAATGAAGCTTTACAAGACAATATAGAAGAGCTATTCTCAGTTTGCTGCGATGATGACAACAAAACACGCTGATTTTTGTCCATAGTACGAAAAATAACCCTCTTTTGAGCAAAAATTGTAGAAACGAAAGAGATTCTTTGATGAACAGAAATAGTTGGGAGAGTGTTGTTTAAGCTCAACATTGTCCTTTCTCTTCTTCTTTTCTTTCCACCAACTGAGAAGCTGCGGAAGAGCCTACCAGTCGGCCGGCGGCCGGAGAAGTTGCGAATGAGGAAACCGGTGGTATACGGCGGTCGGAAAAGTTAACGGGAGAGCCGACCGGTTATATTACGGCGGTCGAAGAAGTTGGGCTAAGAGCAAAGCGTATTTACCAGTAGGTTTTCCCGGTTTAAAACTTTTTTTTATAATATTTTTTTTTATATAAAAAATAAAACAAAAAATTAATTATTGAAAAAAAAAATGTAGTATCACATTCCTATTCTTTTTTTCTAAATTACGAAAAATTCTAAAATTTGGTTGAATTCGACTACATTTCAAAACATTATCATACATTACGTTTCAATTTCAGATACAACCATCAATATATCAATACATCGCATTTTGTTTTGATTACATCATTTTGATACATCGCGTAAAATGATATATACGAAAATAGAAGTAAGTAAGAATTTTTGTAATTTTTTCCCGTGGTAGGAAATTTACTACTTGATCAATATCACAAAAAATTGGATCAACTCACAATATATAGAACAAAATAGATTAATGTTTTATGATTTACTTCTAATATCATAATGTTCTATCCTAAGTTGCGTGGACTCTTCAATTTTGATGCCGTATTCGTGTCGGATTCTTCAAAATACACTACTTTAATAAATACAAGATATAACATTAACATCTCCAGTATGATGATTCCATAGTTGTAAATGTCACCATAAGTTGATACTTCACTTACCATTTCATATTCTGCAGAAAAAATGCATTACTAGGTATCAAAATCACTTCGTTTTATGTTTGTCTGGTTTAGAGTACTTGTCACGAAGTTTAAGAAAGTATGTAAGACTTTTGAATATTACGGTCTTAGACTAAAGATAAAGTAGACGTCCTTTAATCTTGTGATTTTAAACATGTCAAACGGAAAGTTAGAGAGTTGCTAAGCGCGGGCAGTCATGCTCTTGTCTAGAAGGACATTGTTTGGCTTCAAATCACAATGAACAACTGGTGTTTAGGTTCCATTATAAAGATAATCTAGCGCGAAAGCAATGTCTGATGCAATGTTTACTCTCTGATAAAGATCTAGAATATCAAAAGTGCAGACTTCCATCATTAGAAAATGAAAATGTAGCTAATCGTCTAGGCTACCGTTAACCATGAACTCGTAAATGAGGGACTTAAAATCATTGCCTTGAAAATTAGTACCTGAGCATGCAGATACTAACTTGACAAGATTTCTATGCCTGAGGTTCTTTAAGACTTCACATTCTGCAATGAAGCTTTTCAAAGCTCCTTTATGCTGCAAAATCTAGTACTTTGATTGTGACAGTTTCAAGCACGAATCATCTGCTTAATCGAGTGAAGGGCTACGTTTCCTCTTTAAGAAACACAAAATCAGGAGCACCAGAACAAGTGTTACTCCAAATAATGCACTATAGCAACAGATATAGTTAGTTATTTTCAAGGTTGATGACAATCCTCTCTTTTTTCGTCATTGAAAACTTACATTGTGGTAGCTTTAGCATTTGAGAACCGCCACAGAGAATTCTGTTTTCGTTGACTATTGCTGCACTTGCATTACTGAAAACCCCTACTCGAGGTACTTCACTCTCAAAATTGTTAAATGACAGGTTTAAGCTTTTCAATGATATGAAAGTTTCAAAGTACTTTGGAATAAGACCAGAGAACTTATTACGCGACAAGTCCAAATATTCCATCCCTCTCAAAGAACTGAAAGATGATGGGATCACACCCTGAACATAGAGGTTTTTCAACCTGATGCAACTTTCTTAAAGTACTCGGAAGCTTTCCAGATTACTTGTTCTCGAAGATATCAAGTATCCGAGATTGACTAACCTTCCTACTTCAAGGGGAAGTGATCCACTCAACTGGAATTTCACCAGTAAATGAGTTGTCCTAATTAAGCACTAAATTCTTCAACCTGAATAGCCTTCCGATTCGTGTGGTACCTTTCTGTTAAGGGTGTTATTTTGAAGAACTAGTTATATAAGAAAACTCATATTTCCTATCTGAGGAACTAATGTCCCAACAACCTGCTTAGAGCTTAAATCCAGCATTATCACCCTTAGATGTCGAGCACTACATGTAACGCCTTGCCAACTACAATGATGGAATGAATCATTCAAAGAATTCGTAACACCAGAAGGATCATATGCTATCTGTGTTTTGATGCTGAGGAGGGCTAAGCGATCCGTTTCATTTTTAGAAAGTCTGAAAGATACATCTACAGAAAGAACGCGTAAAAAGTAAGAAAACATAACACAAAGGCAAACATTAAAGGACTTCATGCCTGCAGCAATATGTAGAGTAGAAAAATTCAGGAGCAGTTCAGAATTTAACGCAAAAAAGAGACAACAGCCGGCTAATGAGTATAATTATCATAGAAACATCAACGCGGAATCTGTTATGTTCTAGTCAACTTCATCTTAATTTAGCTAGCATATAAAGAACACAACACTTCCTAGAAAGATCGATATGATCTAACGTTTACTCTGCAGTATCTGATGGTGATTGCTGATTATTGAGTGTCAATATTACTAAGCCTTTTGAAAGAAAAAAAATGCAACAAATATATGCTTCAACACAGAGAAGGCAACAGACATAAAAGTCCTAAAGAGTAACAACTTACGCAGTGTAATCTCATAATTAAGTAGGGATGGGAAGGCAGAGTGCAGGCAAACGTTACCCTTAACTTGGTAGGTAGAGAGATTGTTTTGATAAACCATAAATTCAAAGAAAAACATATCAAAGCAGATCGGAAAAAGTCCTAAAGAGCATGTTGATGAAAAAATGCAAAGGGATAAAAGATCACTTTGCTCGTTAACCCTTTATTTCAAATTTAAGTCTTACTCTATACCCGTTGCTCAAATGTATAAAATGAAAAAGAGGATGTCACAAGTGTCACATATGATGTGTGAGTTAGACGCACGTCACAACTAAGGTGATAACATAAATAGAAGGATAAGAAATTACGAGAATAGTGCTAATATTACTTGTAAGAAGGTAATAACGAATATGGTTCTCCAAACTATCACCAAACCTAACCCAAGTAAAAGCAAGTTCAAAACCTCCAATCTAATGTCATTGGATGCTTCATGTATTGTCTAATTATTGTCACCCCTCAATACGTTTTTGACCTACCTCTATCTATCCTAACACCCACCGTTGTAAATGTCTTATACTTTCTCACTATGATATCTACACATCTCTGCCCAAACCATCTCAGTTTTACTTTTCTCTTTTTCACCACAGATGTCACTCTCGTCTTGTTCCAAATATCTTCATTCATAATAGTATGTCCACATATTTATTTCAACATCGTTACTCCCACAACTTTAATCTTTTGAACATGCGAGTTTTTAACTAACCAACACTCTACCCTATATATAATACAGACTATCTAACCATCACTATGTATATTTATCTTCAAGTTTTGGTGGTGCCTTCTTATCACACAAGACTCCAAATGCGAACTTTCATTTTGTCCATCCCGCATCAATGTGACATGTGACATCACCATCGATCTCCTATTATTTTGGATTATCTCTCTAGGAGATGACATGAGTATCAAACTTCATTTTCACACCAACCTCATGCGTCGTATCAATATTGAACTAATTATGCTCAAAGTGTTCGATTTTGGTCATGTTCAATCTGAACTTTTTAGATTTCAGTATCTGTCACACTAAATCACCAATCTCTAATCAACTCCATTGTACGAATCTTGTCAATCAATATTATATCATGTGTGAATAATATATTTTAATGACAGACCATCTTAAATATACCGCATCAATTATCTATTACCAAGGTAAATAAACAATTTATAATAAAAAGCACTTTTAAAAATAATAGAATTTTGAATCTTGGCCAAAGAAGTTATTGTTTAATTAAAAAATTTAACCAAATTAACTTTTGGGAGAATATGACATGACTTGTCCTGGAAACAAAATGCATTCAATTACTCTTAACATAGACAACAATTATTCCTTAAAAATAGTACAAATTCCCAAAAGTAAAAAAGTGAAAAAGAGAATAAAATCTGAAAAAATAATACCCACAGTAATATTGATTTCTTCTTAAATTACTACTTTATACATTCTTTTTTACTTTTTTCAATTTCACTTTTATTATTAAATAATTATTTTCTAAATGTACTAAAGTACTGAGAATCCAATTTAGATTTTTTAAATAATATTTTTATTTATTTATGAGGAGGCACAAAATACAAATCAACAAATAAAAGAGAACAAAATGAATATCTTCACCAAAATTAACCTTAACAATTTTATTATCATATAACTTTTTGAGTAAATTACTCGATTTATTGCAAATGCATTTTTATGTTTTAAAATCACACATCCATATCTCATTTATAATGAAAAAATGCTACCATTATATCCTTATTTTCGAAATTAAACACTTTAAATCTTTAATTTATACGTACAAATCATGCACACACAAATATTCATTTGATAAAGTAAATTTATTTGAGCGAGAAAATGAAAGATCACCCTAAATAAAAATATATAAAATTCATATATATAATAATTTAATTATAATAATAATAAGCTTTCGAAAGAAGAGTGATGAGATTAAACTTTTGAAATTGATAATCTAAAGAAAATTTTTCATAAAAAAAAAAAAAGATTAGAGTGTAATTTTTTTAATTAAAAAATTGATGTCTATTTCGAACAATATTTATTATTATTTATTAAATCACAAAATATGACCAAAAAATAAACATTATCTGTAAAGTTGAATTATATATGTTGTGTATTTATAATTTTAATATAGAAAATTACATTAGAAATGTTATTATTATTTGTAATTATTCTATTTTATTGCTAATAGTTGAGTGAAAAACAATTATATCTCTTACATATATATAAGCTATAATGTTGAAGAACTTGAGATAAATACGTGTGTTTATTGAAATTAATTTTTTGTGGGAGTTTATTTATGTCCTTTAATTTTTTTTTTTAAAGCTCTTGATTATTGTATTAGCTGTTTGAACTTTTATTTATATTCTTTGTTGAAAGATAATTTATCGTAAGAATGATTGAGAAGACAATTTATCGTAAAAATTATTGAGTGATTCGATCTATGATGGACAATATATATAATTGTCTAAAAAGAATTTTATAGTAGCTTTTCCACAGATACTATTTTTCAAAATCAAATACTTAAATACATAGTAGAACATATATTTCTCAAATAATATATTTATAGAAGATTATAATTGTATAAAGCGCGAGAGGTTACGCATCAATATAAAAGTTGAATCTTGCCCGAAATAATGGGGCTAACTAAGCCATTTTACAAATATATTTTATATATAATTTGTCTCATCTTTATTTAAAAAACAAACAAACTAAATGACATAGGGTAGCAAATGAAAATGCAATGAAGTTAATAATTTGTCAATATTGTAAGTAAAGTAAATGATTAATCATGATCAGATAAAATGCATGCAACAACATAGAATATATTACATATATTTATAAGGTAAAAAATACATCAAATTAGAAAAAATTGATTTTGTAGGTCCGTTACAATATTTTTTAATTCAATGATTAAATTAAAATGCAGATAACAAAATAAATCTCATTGCACATGTTTAGAAGGTAAGTAATTCCCTAACACACATAAGTTAATTAAATCGAATCTAGTTTTGTAGGTAGTTTGCTTCGTATATTAATGAGAACTTTTACATATAGCCACTTAAAAATAGCTTGATTATTTTTCATAATTATAGTTTGATAATTACAATTCGTAGCTATATGTTATATGGATGAGAGAGGAGAGTGAGACTGGGAGAGAAAGGTGAGAGAGGGGGAAAAGGAGTGAGAGAAAAGTGAATTATATATGTATATCAATTAGATAATTGTATATTATAAATATGTATTTGTATATATGGAAAACGAGATTGGGAGAAAGAGGAGAGAGGCGAGCGAGATTGAATAGGAAGGAGAGAGACAAGCGATATTGGGAGAGGGAGGAGAGAGGTGAGCGAGAGAGGGCAAAGAGTGGGAGAACAAAAAACACGTAAGAACAAAAAAATATTTCGTAAGTTATTTACATTTTTTCTATAATTTCATATATTTTTTTTATAAAAATTCTTTAATTTTAACACACAGAACATTTATAAAGACTATTTTTTTTAATATATATTCAAGTTGCAAGTCATTACTATCAAATTGAAGAAAATTGATTTCCTAAGTCATTAATTTCACGGTAAAATTAAAATACAGTCAACAAACTAATTAATCACATTGCAAATATTACAAGGTAAGTATCAAAAAACACGTAAGAACAAAAAAATATTTCGTAAGTTATTTACATTTTTTCTATAATTCCATATTTTTCTCTATAATTTTTTTTTTAATTTTAAACATGAAATATTTAAAAAGACTATTTTTTGTATATATTCAAGTTGCTAGTGATTACTATCAAATTGGAAAAAATTTACTTCCTAAGTCATTAATTTCACGGCGAAATTAAAATATAGTCAACGAACTAATTAATCACATTGCAAATAATACAAGGTAAGTAAATTTCAAAAAATACGTAAGTCAAAAAAATATTTCGTAAGTTATTTAAATTTTTTCTTTAATTTCATATTTTTCTTTATAAAAATTCTTTAATTTTAACACATCAAATATTTATAAAGACTATTATATATATATATATATATATATATATTCAAGTTGCAAGTGATTACGATTATATTGGAGAAAATTGATTTTCTAAGTCATTAACTTTACGGTCAAATTAAAATATAGTCAACGAACTAATTAATCACATTGCAAATATTACAAGGTAATTAAATTTCAAAAACCACGTAAGTCAAAAAAAAGTATCTCGTAAGTTATTTACATTTTTTCTTTGATTTCATAATTTTCTTTATAAAAAATCTTTAATTCTAACATATAAAATATTTATAGAGACTATTTTATATATTCAAGTTGCAAAATTACTATCAAATTGAAGAAAATTGATTTCACAAGTCATTAATTTCACAGCTAAATTAAAATATAGTCAACGTACTAAATCACATTACAAGGTAAGTAAATTTCAAAATACACGTAAGTCAAACAATATATTTCGTAACTTATCCACTTTTTCCCTTTAATTTCATAATTTCCTTTTAAAAAAATCTTTAATTTTAACTTGTAGAATATTTATAAAGACTATTTCTTTAATATATTGAAGTGGCAAGTGATTATTATCAAATTGAAGAGAATTTATTTCGTAGGCCACTAATTTAATAATAAAATTAAAATATATTCAACTAACTAAATCATATTGCAAATATTACAAGGTAAAAGCAAACTTCAAAATACACATAAATCAAGAAAATATAATTTCATAAGTTATTTATAACTTTTTTTTTAAATTTCATAATTATCTTTGTGAAAAATCTTTAATTTTAACACAGAAAATATTTATAAAAATAATTTTATTTAATATTCAAATTACAAACGATCTCTATCTTTCGAAACTTAAATAAATAAAGAATTCATTATATTATAATTAAAAATAAAGCTAATGATCAACCATGACAAGATAAAATACATGCAACAAATTGCAAATATTTATAAGGCAAGTATATCTCCAAATATGTATAGATTATTTATAATTTTATGACTCTGTTTTCATAGGAAACATAGTAATTATCTTTTTACATACAAAAATCTAAAACAATTATTTTCTTTTATTAAGTGAAAAAAAAAAAAAAAAAGAAGATAAAAATAATAAATTTCCAATAAAATTCCTAAACTACCCTTTGGCAATTTAAATCCCTCTTTTTAATCTCTTTATTTTTCCTTCTTTCACTATACTAAAAAATTTTCTTTTGTTCGTCGCCTAGCCCAAGGACTCGAACTGAAGAGAAAGTCCTTGGATCGATTCGATCGTTTCTACGTTGCATTCTTCATCGCCGATTTGCTGATTTTCCGGTCAACCGTTTTCCGGCAATGACTCTCATGACTCCTCCTCCAGTTGAAGTACGTAATCTCTCATACCTGTTCTACACTTCTCTTACACCGCAACTTGTCGAGTTTTATTTTTTTAGTTTTATTTTTTTGTTGAAAGTAAGGTTCGTATAGTTATAGGATTGAAGAAGTGGTGAATTTTTATCAAAAAGAGATGTCGGAGTGAAGTTTCATGTAAAAGTTTTGATTTGAATGCGGCAATGGTGAAATTCTAGGGATTAGGTTAATCGGAAGTGTGGAGTAACTTGAGATCGAATATTTTGGTTTGTTTTTGTTATTTTAGCAGCCTGAAGACGAGGAGATGCTTGTTCCTAATTCAGATTTTCCTGTAGAAGGTCCGCAGCCTATGGAAGGTAAATCTTTTAATTTCTTCTGTAGTAGTTATATACATATTTATATATACACACACTGATAAGTTATAGCTGTTTTGCTGGATTGTAGTTATAGGTGTTCACTTTTTGTTTTTGTTTTCTGCTACTTGAATGTTTATTTTGTTGCTTTGTGGATTTATAGATTTTTTAAAAATTAAAGTTGGTTTTTTTAATTGTTGTTAGTTGCGACTGCGGATACGGCTAGTACGGTGGAGGGTCCACAAGTGGATGATCCGCCATCTGGTAGGTTTGCGTGGACGATAGAGAAATTTTCGAGGTTGAATGTAAAGAAGCTATACTCGGAAGTTTTCAATGTGGGAGGATATAAATGGTAATATTTTGTGTTTTTTTTTGGGTGGATTGTTTTATTGTTTTTTATATGTAAGTGATTTGATGTCGTTAGTGGTCCGTTATGTATGGCAGGAGGATCTTGATATTCCCTAAAGGTAACAATGCGGACCAATTGTCATTGTATTTGGATGTTGCCGATTCACCGTCATTGCCTTATGGTTGGAGTAGATATGCTCATTTTAGCTTAGGTGTGCTCAACCAAGCTCATACCAAGTTTACAGTGAGGAAAGGTCAGAATTTTTGTTTATTGAATAAGAGAGATGAAGTTGTGTATATTTAACTGCTGATAGAAGATTGACTGTTGGTTGAGTACATTATGTGTTTGTGCCTTTTGAGACATTGCTCGTTAGTTGCAGAGAGATTGTGAAATAATAGATTCTCCAGGTTTTACTTATTTAAGGCGGTGTCACTTGCATAATTGTTAGATTTTTTATCATAAAGAACCGAGTGTTATGAATGTTCATTCAACATATAGTTCTTTGTTTTGTTGATTAAGTAAGAAGAGATTTATTGAAAGAATCAATAAGACGCAACAAAATTACAAAGGGGAATAACAAGGGAGTTTGCTCAATTACAAAAATTAGCTTAATCTACATCTGCAAGACTCAGGAGAAAACCCCATCAAAAATATGTTCACAACTAGTTACAGGAGCCTGCATTGCCCAGCTAAATACATTCAGTAAGCACTTAGCTTCAAGGTCAATATTAGAAGTGGAAAATCTATCAAATCACCTACGGTTCCTTCCGTTCCAACATGTAGTCATCTTAATTAGAAGTTGATAAATCCCATAATCAGGTGAATTAGGACTTCTATTATCAACTAATTGTGCTAGCTGCTGGCACAAGAAAAGGTTGAGCGAAGAACAGAGAAGAATCTGGGACATTCTGCCAGCTTGTGTGTGGTGGACATTGTGGAAAGAGAGAAACCAATGTGTTTTGAGGGAAAAGTCTAATGTACCAGATCAAGCTTAACTTTAGAATAGAAAATGTATATGAGGCTGAAACTTTGACAGATGTCATGTTCCACTCAAGATTAATGGAATTCCTCTTTCAATTTGGATGTACGTATTTCAGCATCTTCTGCTGCCCTTTGAAATGATTTTTTTTTGAGAAAGGTAACATATATATTATAAACAAAGGGATACACCCAAGATGATCCAATATTAATTACAACCAGAGACCACATTAGTACTAACAACCTCCTAGAAGTAATCTAAAATGCTAGGAGTATCCTCTTCTTTTTGAGTATACTCATGTTTACACCAAAAGTAGAAAACAACTGGATCATTCATCTTCAATTTTTGTAGGGAGCAACTTCTATACTCAAAACACCTCCGGTTCCTCTTTTCTGGATAGTCCACCATATATAAGATGGGACAATCTTCCATCTCTCCCTGTGACCCGACTGATTTCCATCCCTATTCCAGCAGGCTAAAGCGTACTTTATGTTCTTGGCATGTAGACCAACTAATGCCCCTTAGGTTGATAAAAATCTGCCACAATTTCACAGTATCTCCACAAAATGTAGAAAGAGATGATCTATTGTTTATACCTCACTTTAAAAAAAAAACATCTGGAGCAGAGTTGAATCCCCTTTTCATTAGGTTATCTTGAGTCAGAGCGGTGTGTTTGGGAAACAATCATGTGAATCATGCTATAATAGCATCCATTCTGTTCATTACATTGGCTGTAGGAAACACGGACATCATGTAAGTAGGTAAGACATCTAAGACACTCTACCACCCAAGGACAAATATTGGCTTTTCCAATTGACAAGCTTCTTCTCACATTTTCCAGAACAGTATTCCAAATACCCTTTGATTTGCTCTTGGCTCCCAAAGGCATGCCAAGATATACAGCTGGGTAAATGGAACTCTTACCCTATAGTTGATGTGGAGGCCTGAAATTTTTCTGGACTAATTAAAAGAATATATTTCGAAATGCACTTTCAACAATAATAAGTGAAGGGAAAGAGAGGCTGCATATGCTGTCGTGTTGGTATAGGCATGTGTGAATGCTAATTGTAAGCGTGCCACATCTTATTGGCGGAAGATGAAGTGGCAGGTTCACCTAGATCACCGAAATCTGCACTTCTGCTATTTCGTAGAAAGGCCTATTTAATATTGGACCATGGAACTTTGTAGGGATGCCGTTGATGAAACGTTGATTCATTAATTCTTACAATATATATTTATATTTATTAGTCCACCCAGTGTTAGTCATTTTAGGGTCTTGACTAAATTTTCTTAATCAGTCATTTAATAGAGTTTCCAAAGATATTTTTTTCGTGGTGCACAAGAAGATACCCCTTATTTACGTGCAATATTATTATTTTTTTCACTTGAGATTGTTTGTTCTGCAATTTCTTATTGGATGCTCTAAACAGTTCTCTGTATTAGCTCAAGCAATTATTGTTCCTTTGTATTAGGTTTATAATTAGCAAGGATTATGCACGTTTCACTTTCTTGGTGCCAAGTACTGAAATTTATTTTTACTTACCCTAAAAACTAAAAGTAGAAAAGAGAATAAGAAAAGCAAGGATTTGAGTCTTCACTAGTTGAAAGAGATATGACTCTTTCTTCTTATGTTTAGAGGTAAGTCTTGCATTAAAAAATTG
Organism: Solanum lycopersicum; assembly: GCF_036512215.1. Lineage (NCBI taxonomy): Eukaryota > Viridiplantae > Streptophyta > Magnoliopsida > Solanales > Solanaceae > Solanum > Solanum lycopersicum. The sequence continues at coordinate 1,640,801 of NC_090810.1, read as the reverse complement.
TAGTATATAACTCATTATGTATCCCTCCATATCTCGCAATTAAAATAACTAGGGCCCAAAACATTTCGGTCATCTATCTAGTCTACCAAAAAGGCCCACCTTCTTTATATGTACCAGTTTTAGCCCAATTAGTGTATATTTTGAAAGCACTTTTTCAGCCTAATTTAAACCCTATTTTTTAATCTTTCTCCGGCCCCCCTTCTGCTCATGTGTGCCTACTTCTTGATTCTCTTCTTCTATTCTCCGCCTTTTCTCACTCTATAGTAATAAGTGTTTAAATTTCAACCACGAGCTCCAAATAATATAAGGATCAAACCCCAAATATTGGTTTGTGCTAACATCAACAAAATAAAAGAGACCCATTTTGAATTTCTTCATGTATTTTCAAGGTCTCCAATGGTGTTTTTATATGCTTCAACAAGTTACTTCGAAATAAATGAAGAAGCATGAATTTAACACTTCTATTGGTTTATAAATGGAAAAATGCTTCCGTAAGGTATGTAAATTGGAACGGATGGTGTTTATCCTAAAGTCGTTTGCATTGGGGAGTGAAATTATGTTCTATAGGAATCGGAGTTGCTAGATCTTGGCAAAACATTCATGCATCAGGACATGGAAATATATATTCAACGCAATGCATGTTTCCTTTTGAGTTTACCGAAATGTGATATTTATACACGGTATATACTCCCTCTATTTCAATTTGTTTGTCTTTCCTTTTATGTCCAATTAAAAAAGAATGTTTCTTTCTGTTTTTGACATCTCTGTATAATTATCTTTCCACTTAACATTTAAGCTAAGTTGCTCGGACTTTCACTTTTAGTGCTGCACCGTGTCGACATGACGTGGTGTGGGATCCGTACTGTATTCGGTCAAATGATTTTGGGTATAGAGAAATCTAGGGCTGATACAATAATTGTAATCAAAACAAAGGCTAGGGTGAAGTGAAGAAAATGAAATTCTATGTTGGTACTTCTCTTTATATCTCTTTACGGGGTTTTCCTCTTGATCAATATTTACTCCTCAGTGTACCTTGTAAGTTTTCCACATAATGTCTCATAATTTTGACACAGAACTCTGTTTAGATATTCTAATTATATTTTTAAGTTGAATCCTTGCATCCTTATTCGTACTTGGATCCGTACCCTTGAATTTTAAAATTTAGATCATGAAGGGTCTGACCACAAGATTCAAAAGTCCGTTTTACTTTACTTTGTACCTAGTCAAAATCAGTCAAACAAATTGAAACAGAGGGAGTAATAGTTATATATGGTTCTCCTACAATGTATATATATGTATAACATTGTATATAAGGTGTTAAACAGAGTTGTGTGTATTACATGGGGAATAGGTGTGTGTATCCTCAGAAAGTGCAAAAGTAAAACTGAAAAAAGTTAAAAGGTACTAATATTGAAAGAGAGCACTTCTTTTCAACTATTTGGTTATTCTAGATGTAAAACTTTTTCCGGCTATGTTAACTGTTAACGGTTTTTTTGTAAACTGACCTGTACATTTGCATAAACCTTCCGTAATCATCTCTACAACACTTGTTGCTGAAATTAATACAGTACTACTTTAACCAGTAAAATATAAGCAAAATGATTATATTCTTTGATTTACCTATTTTCTGTTTTTTTTTTTAAATAGTTTTCTGCCAGATGTACATGCTTGTGCAGAAATTTAGTTGATTATCTTAGTTTTCATTCATTTCAGGAAAGCAGATTAAATATCCCCTTAATTTCCTTTTTGATAAGGAGATATCCCCTTGTGCTTGAAACTACCACTGTCGTTTGGATGACTGCAGGAATGTAGGTGGTCTATGTTTTTTTTTCTGGGGAAATATCTATAACCTGACTGGGAATATTCTTGACTTTATTTTAAGACTGTGATGTTTGCTGAAGTTGAATAAATGCTATAAAGGTTTGTCGAGCTTCGAAATGAATCTTTAAAGCTCTGATTAAGGATTTTGAAGCAGCTTATTAGAGAAACTTAGCTGATGCCAGGATTGACATACCTTTGCTTCGGAAAGATAGGATGAGCGCTGGGGGATACATTGAAGGCTAATCTTAGTTCTATTGGCACCTTATCTTGAGAGTATCTTTAATCTCCTGTATTTTCATTTTCAGATAAGCTAGTGTGAGTCTGAGCGTTCTCTGATTTATGGCTCTTATGATTTTTATTCTTAATGGATGCTTCTTTTTATGTTCTCTCCCTTTTGATGCTACAAATTTGTGCAAAATATTATTATGATTTGCTAAGTAGACTGCTGACAATTTAGTTAATGTTATGATCCATATGGCAAACATTTGCTGTAAATATTGACACCTTCTTGGGGCAATCTATGAAACTTAATTCAAAAAATGGTTTTCATGGCAGACACTCAGCACCAGTTTAATGCAAGGGAGAGTGACTGGGGTTTCACATCTTTCATGCCTTTAAGTGAATTATATGATCCCAGCAGAGGTTTTATTATGGATGATACTGTTATTGTTGAAGCTGATGTTTCTGTTCGTAAGGTTGCTGATTACTGGTCCCATGACTCTAAGAAGGAGACTGGTTGTGTTGGCCTTAAGAATCAGGGAGCCACTTGTTATATGAACTCTCTCCTCCAAACATTGTATCATATTTCTTACTTTAGAAAGGTTAGCCTTGAAAAGAATTGAGTAATTTCGTTATTATTATTTTCCTGGAGGTGTGACTAATTCACACATTTTTCAGGCTGTGTATCATATGCCAACAACTGAGAATGACAATCCATCTGGGAGCATCCCTTTGGCTTTGCAGAGTCTGTTCTATAAGCTACAGTACAGTGACACTAGTGTAGCAACAAAAGAGTTGACGAAGTCCTTTGGATGGGACTCAAATGATTCTTTCACGCAGCATGATGTACAAGAACTTAACAGGGTTCTTTGTGAAAAACTTGAAGATAAAATGAAGGTAATTTATAATTGTGTAACACGTGAACCTAAAATAAATTGTACCGTAGATGGTATGCTTATTTAGATTTGAGACAATTTTTTATGGATTAGTATATGGGTTTTTTTTGGCTCAGGGAACAGTTGTAGAGGGAACAATACAACAACTGTTCGAGGGGCATCATATGAATTATATTGAATGTATCAATGTGGATTACAGATCAACAAGAAAAGAATCTTTTTATGGTATGTAAGGAACCAATATTTATTTTTTCATGTTTTTTCTTGTTAAACACAGAATGCCTCATTGTGAGTTTTAACTTTCAATCATGTCTCATTTGACAGACTTGCAGCTTGACGTCAAAGGGTGTCGTGATATCTACGCTTCTTTTGACAAGTATGTTGAAGTAGAACGTCTTGAGGGTGACAATAAATACCATGCAGAAAAATATGGTTTACAGGTTAAATCCCTTCACTGATTTTTGAATGACGGTTTGCAGAGTTGGTTAGATATTAAATTTGTGCCATTATTTTGAGCCACCAAAGGAAGGATATAATTGGTATTTGAAGTGTAATGTATATGGAGAGGCAAAAAGATACTAATTAATGTTTCTCACAAAATAATAAAAAGGCATTTTACAGAAACATGCCCTTTAACATGACCTCGTCTGGCATCTTTGCCCTTCAACTTTATACAAATTTAAGTGCCTAGTGCACACCCAAAGTTAGAAGGTGTAAATGCCAATTGAAGTCAAGTTAAATGACATGTTCATGTATTATGCCTAATAAAAATCAAGTAGGTGAAATTTGGAAAGGCACCTGGTAAGTGTTTTGTGTTTCTTACTTTCTTTTTCCCCCCTATCAAATAAATGAATCTTGTTCTACATTTGGGGGCAGCATTAGCTTGATTGCTCTAAGTCGCCTTTATGAAGAATCTCTTTGCCAATGCAGATTCAAGTCCCGAAAGCAGCATTTCCTTACCTTCTTGTATTCATCCAAAAAAAAAAAAAAAAGAAACAGAATGAAGCTGTAGTTGGTTGGTTATTAGTATTATGGTCTCTGTGTGTTTTTTTTTAAAATAATTGTATGTGTTGACTGTTATCTTTGTTGCTACTTACCTGAACTTCCATTTTTCAGGATGCTCGGAAAGGTGTCCTTTTTGTTGACTTCCCCCCTGTTCTTCAGCTTCAGTTAAAACGTTTTGAATATGATTTTGCACGGGATACTATGGTCAAGGTATTTCATTTATTACTCTCATGTGGTTAATGTATAAAATAGATTCCTCATGCTTATGAATAAGGGAGTATAGAACTGACTCCTTACACGATTGTATAGGCATAACCAAGAGGATTAAATGCTTTATTTTATTATATGCTTGGTCTAGTGTTTTCCAAACCCATATGCAAGCCAGTTATGGTAGAAAACATATGATTTCTTTCTTGTGATAGTGGTGTTGTCTGGTCCAACGTGCACGAACCTTGACTAATTAATACCGGGTAATTCTGTTTAACAAGATAGAGACAGATGAGAATAAATTAGTTAGTTTTTTTTCCTTCCTGCCTGTACTGAGATTTGACTACTGATCTCTCAGATTCTGCATCCCAGCTTCATTGACCTCTAGGAGACACCCTTGGGTGCTTAGAGAATGTCTGAAATTTATCATGGGTTTTCAGTAATTCTACCTTATGTGGTTCTTCCCATTTCATTGCTTCCTTAATCATTACTCAAATCAGAATTCTCAGTCAATGACTAAAGAAGGGTGTGTGAGACTAAATTAATTAACTCTTAATGCCAATATCTCCAAATAGGCTTAAAAAGGAGATGGAAATGAATGTGGGAGTCTCCCTTGTCAGTCCTAAACTAAGTCTTAGCTCTTAACTTTTCAGCAAATTCTGTTAAGAAAGAAACTAGAGAGAAGACTTGAACTCATTAAAAAACTCTGATTGTAAATGAAGAAATAAAAAGTTGAAATGGGTGCTGAAAGTAGTGTTGGACAATATCTGGAGCCTTGTTTTTATTAGGCCGACAATTTGAGTTTATAACCGTCTTGTCTTTTACTTTATCTTTTCTTGATATTATTTTTGAGGTAAGGAATCAACTTATCTCAGTATCACTCTTTTAGTTGCTTTATGAGGATATGACTTGTATCTTTCTCCAGCTCTAATCAAAACAATATGTTTCAACATGATGGTAATTTCTGATTCTCTTTTTGAATTGATTGAATAGATAAATGACAGATATGAGTTTCCTTTACAACTCGACCTTGATAGAGAGAATGGAAAATATTTATCTCCAGATGCTGATCGAAGCGTTCGGAATCTCTATACTCTTCATAGGTATCAATCTCTTTCCTCCAATGAAGCATAAATGATTTTCTATTTTTTAATGCTTCTTTTCTTGCCATTTGGCGATGTGATCTTACTTTGTCATGTGGTTGCGTTGAGAGAATTCCTTTATCATCTCACATTATTCATGTTGACAAATTTCTCTTTTGGTTAACTTTTACTAACTTTATACTTGTGATTAGTTGAGTAGGTCAGTTCTACCCATTTTTACATACAGATTTGAATCATCTAATCATAAGAGCCACCTTATATCATTCTGTTTACTTCTTCATGGATAATTCTTTGCTGTTTTCCTTGTCTAGTTAACTTTTACTTGACAATGTGGCTCATTTAAACTAGATGTGGTACAGACTCTTTAACTTTCTTAGACATAGTTAGATTGCTTCTAAGTACTAACAACTTGATTTCCCATGGTTTGGTGATGTAAAATCAGTCATCTGTCCAGAAGATGTAATCTCTTCTTGATTCCCTTTGTTAATTGGGATTATATTATTTCTCCTCTGTGAACTTTCCTATTTGATAACTCTCCACAATTCTGCTATGGTAGCAATAAGAAAGACTTTTACTGCTGAATTCCATCAGTTTGGATTTCTCTCAGAACATTTTACAGGATAGTATAGTTTCTTGGGTAAACATGTAAATTAGGAAATAGAATCCTTCCACTGTGAATCAATGTTTTTAACCCCTTGGCAAGTTTTGAGTTTTGGTTATGAGGTATGGCCTATTGTGCATTTTCTTTCAAGTTAATTTACTGCACAGTTATTGTTTTATTTTCAATGGTCATCATGCAAGCGATATGCTAATGTGGACATGAATTGCTTTTTCCTGAAAAATTGTAGGATTTAAAACTTGGCATTGAATTTATGATGTGTAATCTATCTAAATTTTTAACCTTGTTTTAATGCCGGAAAACTTTATGATAGAACTTCAAACACTTCTACCTCATGGTTTAGTTTTGATCAATTTGTTTATGTATTTCCTTGTACACCTTTTTTATTTTTAATGGTGCTTAATATTGAATGTCATCATGCTACTATATTATGCTACACACTGGAAACTTAGTAGCATGATTGCTCAGAGGTGAGTCCATTTTTTCCGTGTTCGTAATAGGAGATTACACAGCTGGAGTTCTTGGTGTCCTATTCATGTAAGGGCTGATTTTAAATATTATTTCACGATTTATGTTTTATTAGAGCAGTAGGGATTCATTCAATAATTGAATGATCTTGTCTAAATGGAAATTTGCACCCTTCTTTTCGCCTCCCTTTCCCCACTTCTTTTCTCCCTTTCCTCGGCCTCAATTTACTGCTTTTGCAATTTCCTCTATTCTGCATTGTAGTTTGATATTTTCTGCTTCTGCTGTGATAAATAGATTACATGGGTTCATTTTTTCAGTCTAGACTATGCTATTTTTGATTTTATCTTTGTATACTTGGCACAGACTTCTGAATAGCAGGAAGACTAGGTAATGAGTTTTATTTGATCCTTCTATTTTTGTTTTCAGTGTTTTGGTTCACAGTGGTGGGGTCCATGGGGGACACTATTATGCTTATATCAGACCAACGCTCTCTGATCAATGGTATGTATTGTATTGCAGTCAGTAGACACATTTCTTTATCCTTTAATTCTTTGGTTTTCTCTGCTATGTTATTTTTAGTGTTCTCTCACCTACTCTGGGCCATCAGAAGGATGATTTCATCATCTTTAAGGCGATATCATTTATTATATTGTCTTTTTTCTTTTCGAAATAAAAGATGTATAGTAAATTTTGGGCAGCAGTTGCCCTTCGATCGTTGTTTATAGCTATTTCACTTCCTTGGCACAACGTTTCTGGTTTCTGCTGTCTGTCTTGATTTTTAAGATTCACTATTTCCTATTACTTTTAGGTTTAAATTTGATGATGAGCGTGTGACAAAAGAAGATCCAAAGAGGGCTCTGGAAGAGCAGTATGGTGGTGAGGAGGAGGTCTGTTTCCAATTCTTGCTGTCCTTATATGCATGTCCATTATTTTTTTGTATTATATAGCCCTGTATTCATTTTCCTTCTCCATTTCTTGCAACAGTTGCCTCATACAAACCCTGCGTTCAACAATTCACCATTCAAATTCACAAAATATTCAAATGCATATATGCTTGTTTATATTCGTGAAAGTGACAAAGAAAAGATTATCTGCAATGTGGATGAAAAGGACATTGCGGAGCATCTCAGGGTGTGTGTGCTACATTACTCTGTCCATTTAATTGATGATAATATGGTTGAGTTGTGTCATCTTCTGTCTAACATTATATTGCAGGTAAGGCTAAAGAAAGAGCAAGATGAAAAGGAGCAAAAGAGAAAGGAAAAAGCAGAGGCTCACCTTTATACTATCATCAAGGTTCCCTTTAAGACCTAGTCTTATCCCTCCCCGCTGCATCTTTGTAATTTGGAAATCTTACTGAAAATTACTCTTGTTATATACTTAGGTTGCTCGTGATGAAGACCTTGGTGAACAAATTGGGAAGGAGATTTATTTTGATCTTTTGGATCATGACAAAGTCCGTAGTTTCCGTATCCAGAAACAGATGGTATTTACGCAATTCAAGGTATGGTTTTGCAATTTATTTTTGTACATATTTATGTAGAAAAAATTTTTGTACTGAAAACTTACATCGTCGTTGCTGTTTAGGTTGCTCTTCTGAAGCATAATATGTAGGTACTGCATATATATGCCTCAGAATTTGTAACATAAATAGAAATATCTCCTCTTGAACAGCTTCATTTTTTAGATTGGGTAGTTGCATGATTACATATGGTATCAAAGATGGCAAAGGTTCTGATTTTGAGTTTCCTCTTGAATAAAATATTCTCATGTGCTTGGCTCAAGAAAAAAGTTGGCTCTAAGAAAAGAATTAGGTCCACAGGTGAAGGGGCGTGTTGCATGCATAAAACAATAGGATAAAAATTCTAAAACTATATAGGGATTTTAGATGATGTGATAACATAATTCAACAAGAACATATAGACTCTTAGAATGCAGTTACTAACAATGGAGGTTCAAGTGCCACGTGTATGTCTTCTGAAATATGGGTAATGGAACGTAAATTTGATGTTGAGATTTTAATATCTAACTTTGAGTTAGAAGATAAACTTCAGATTCTGATTGCAAATTTAGGTGAATGATTCTTGAAAAATTGGAATCTGATGGTTCAGCTTTTCATATGCTGTATGCTAATGTCAAGTCAAACAGTTATAGCCAATATTTGTGTATTTTGTCAGCCCTTTTACCTCTTATGTTTGTATCATACTATCATTTAATGGTAAATCTTTTTTCAGGAGGAGGTTGCTAAGGTATTGGGTATACCCGTTCAATTCCAGCGGTATTGGCTATGGGCAAAACGACAAAATCACACATATCGGCCTAATCGGCCATTGACACCTCAAGAGGAAGTTCAGTCGGTGAGTTGTCTGACTGTTTACTTTTCTGTTGTGTTTTGTGGAGCTGAATTAAGAGTGCACTGCAGTTGTATCCATATTCTAGAAAGTGTCCTCTGTTTTTAAGTATTGAGCAACTGGCGTATTTAAACCTTACTAGCTTTCCAATCACTTCTACTATTCTGCTTGCATCAACATACTGATCAAAACTGGGACAAGTATTATATTTGCTCTTTATGCTATCTATCAGTACAATTTGATTGACATTTAGTAGAAACAAAAATTTGGCTAAAAAGGGATTTTTTTTCAATAGACTAACAGGGAAATAATGAATCAATACTTCCATAGACAGTTGCAGCAAATAATTCAAGGGAATGTCCAGTAATTACACAAGCAAAGAACATCATGCTAAGATCAAGCATGCATTTCACGGGATTTGTCATCTGCATCTATTGCATTGTTGTAGGTGTAAATGGCTAGGAAAACAGGATAGTTGTTTGCGTCCATGCACCTTTCTTTTTTATATCATTTATACCTAACCATGCTTGTGTTTTTTTTTGCTTCCGTTGTTTCTTTGTGAAAATACATCTTTCATGTGGGACATTTCTTATCTTCCTTCTGCATATTGATTTTTTGGTACACATATCTTGCACTGCTTTAATTTGTAACACAAAACATAGTATGCTTCCTCGAGTCTGTTAGTAACAGATGTATTTTTGTGGTGAATCTTAAATCTGTTATCCTAAAATTGATTATGAGCTTCTCCCCCAGATCTTGTCTTGCTCTGCAAAATAGATCGTCTAAACAGAATTTATTGCTGACTATTTGGATACTCTTTGCGGTTTGTTTTTGTCCACATCTGATTTCCCCCCTCTTCCCCTGTCCTTTCCCTCCTGGGAAAAAGAGACAAAAACATGCGTTTGTTGATATTCAGTGTTTGGAACTTCTCACTTTATAGCTTCCCTTTTAGAGTATGTTTGGTTTGTGTGATGAGATGGGTTGAAGAGACATCATGATGAGTCATTTATCATCCGGTCTTTGGATGTGAACAAAATGAGTTATCTTTTCCCTTTTTTAAAATAAGATAACTCATCCTATTTGAATGTGGAAAGATTGCCTCGCTATGTGTTAGTATTTCCCACATTGGTTGATGTTATGGGCCGTTGTCTTTTTATATGGTCAAGAACGATGAGCTGGCTTTTGGACATAAGTTAGATCCAATTTCCATTTTCTTTACATGCTATTAGACCCATCCTTATTTTTGGCTTACTCAATGTTGGGTTTGTTCAATGTTATGTTGTTCATGCTTTAATTCTCTAGCTCTGAGCAACGTGTTTTTTGGGGTGTCAAAGTGCCTACATTGGTTGAGGGTGTGGACACTTGTTTTTTTGTATGTTCTTAGAACAATCCTCCTCTCATGAGCTAGTTCTGTTGTTAAGTTAAGCCTAAAGTTCATTTCTTGACAATTAGCGTGATGTGAGTGTGGATGAGACATCAAGATGAGTCATCATCTCATCATGTCGTAGGTTGTGAGATGGGGATGCATTAAGCTGACCCATGCTTATTTTGTTTTCATTAATATTGAGACATCTTGACTGATTTAGAGCTCTGCATGTCTGAATGTTAAGATGTGTATTATGATTAGAGATCTGAATTCACATTAAGATGTGTAGTATGATTTAGAGATCTGAATTCACATTTGAATATTAAGATATATATTAAGAATTTGAATACTAAATAGTTAAGATTGTTTGTTTTCTCTATACCTGAATGTATACAATTTTTGTTATAAGAATAATAAATGTAAAATCCAAATAAAATACTAAATTGACCTAATGGTGATTGTGTCTGTCGATTTGGGATGATGACTATTGAAGGTGGTCGTGGGTAGTATCTTATGATATAGTTGTTGCAGTAGTGATTAACTGTGGTTGTTTTTGTTGGTGGGAGCTGATAAATAGTAGTGGAATGATAATGACAACCGATGGCGGTTAGTGATATATAATGTTTGACTAATGATGATAATTATGAGTAGTGATTTGTGGATGTGATAACGGTTGGTGGTGATGATTGCAGATGACAACTTATGGAGATGACGATTGATTTTGGTGATTAGCAATAGTGGTGGTTGTAGCTGGGCTGAGGATGGTGGTTGTGGATGGTAGATGGTGGTAATTGTGGCTGAAATGGTGGTTGTGAGTGGTGGGTGAAAGTAGATGGAATAGCGATGAATTGTCATTGTAGCAATTCTTAATAGACATCTTAATGATATTAAGTCTTTGGTACAGATCTTAATCTTTAGGCCTATTTAGACCCATTAAGCGGTGGTAAAATAAGAAAAATAAGCACACTTAATGAGTGAGATTTGACTTGGACGGTGTTGAGAAAAAAAGAACACTTCTGAAATTTTTGGTCTGAAACAATCCTTAGATATTTTCGTGGATGTAAATCATTTCATCAAGGGTAAAATGGAAATTTTAAGTTAAATGTTTCTAATTATAGGAAGGTGACAAGCTTTTTGGGATAGACTAAAAAGGAATGTGGTGCCACATAAAATAGGATAGAGGGAGTATTAATAAGGTGATTAGTCCTCCTTGGATGTTGGTAAATTGCCAGGATAAGCATCCTAAGACACTTTGGATGTTGAAAAATTGTCAGGATGAACATCCCAAGACTTTTTTTATTCCAATGTAAGAGATATAGTATTGTGAAGCAGAGGTATTAATCATCCAGGATCATAGCTTCGTGCAGGAACCATCCCACCTTATGAAATCGATAATTGCTTAACAACTGCTGCAGTTATTTTAATCACTTAGTTCAGTGGTGTATTTTTTCCTATGAATGGTACTTTTCTGTTGTTTGTTCAGCCGAGGGTCTTTCGGAAACAACCTCTCTACCTTCTCAAAGGTAGTGGTAAGGTCTACTTGCATTCTACCATCCCCAAACCCCACTTGTGGGAACATACTGGGATGTTGTTGTTGTTGGTGTATTTGGTTTGTCGAATTACCAAGGTTGGTGCTTGATTGACTTGGTGCTAATGATCTTGCGCAATGTATTTCAGGTTGGACAATTGAGAGAGGTCTCTAATAAAACAAGTAACGCGGAGCTAAAGCTTTATTTGGAAGTTGAAGTTGGCCTGGTAATGGAATATTGCATACTCATTTTCCAGTTTAGGGTTGACACTTGGAATTTTTGTTGGGGCATGCTGTACTTTTGGGTATATCAAGTTTTATGTTTTGCACTTTTTGCATTTGTGTTGTTGTAGGATTTGCAACCTTGTCCTCCACCTGAGAAGACCAAAGAAGATATTCTTCTATTTTTCAAACTGTATGACCCTCTAAAAGAGGAGATAAGGTATTTCTTCTTGCCTCTATAGGTTGAAATCCGTGCTTTATAAGAGGAGTTGTTTCTATGCTTGTCTAGTTTGGGATCTCTAATATCATCTCTAATTGGTAAGTGCATCATTGGTTATTAAAAATAAAAAATGGAAAGTGCATCTTCTTCTCATTCTTAGAGCCTGCAGACATGGCTGGTATATGAAATGTGACAATGATAATTTGTCAAGTCCTATCAGGAAACCTGCGGGCATATGCAGCAGATCCCGTTTGGCTAAGATCTTTGATGACTGGTTCATAAACCACCAATGCTTTAAGTCTCGTGTTAAGTGTGTTCACATAGTGACTAAGGTTCTAACAATTTGATGTTGGACTGTTCGACATGGTAGACATCTAACTCCTGTAAAACAGATGTTTTATTAACCTGAGATTATTGTGGGGAAAAACCTACTTCAGTTTCATTGCAGTCTATGCAATTTTTTGCACTTGATGTAGACATTAAATAGAGTTTGTCAGAGGTCTATAGTCGTGAGAAATATTAGTGAATTGCTGAAACCTCGATCTGTACATTCTGTTGTAGGGCACAATTCAAATTTTTAACGACGTATTTGATATCCTGAAACTTGTGATATCATTGTTCACGTACTTTGGTGTCTGTATATAAGTTGCCATGCAATAATGGGGCTTTGTCTATTGTTTACTTGGTTTTCCTTCTTGTTATCACTTATCAGGTATGTTGGGCGGCTCTTTGTAAAAGGAAGTGGCAAGCCACTGGACATATTGTCCAAGCTAAATGAGTTGGCTGGATTTTCACCTGATGAAGAGATTGAACTCTTTGAGGTTAATTTTTTTTTTCTTATCTCGCTACCAGTATGTTAACCCACAGCAGTTATATAGGTGGCTTCAGGTTGTGCTTAATATCATGTTCTATTGACAGGAAATAAAATTTGAACCCAATGTAATGTGTGAACCTATTGATTGCAATCTAACATTTTGTAGCAGTCAGGTACGAGCTATTACTTGCCATCTGTATACTGTTACACGTTCGCTGGGTGGCCAGTTGCTTTCAGTTGTTCTGATTTTCATTTCTTCTGGTGGATTTGTTGTGATACTCCTTTGGTTTTTCAGCTTGAAGATGGGGACATTATTTGCTTCCAGAAACCCGTTCGGAGTCAAACTAGTGAACAATGTCGATTTTCTGATGTTCCTTCATTTTTAGAGTATGTGCACAATCGCCAGGTATGTGTTGCACCTTGTTTTTTCTTATTGCCTTTTGGCTCTTGGAGCTAGATTGGTGGTTACCTTTATGAAATAGAATTGTTCCCCTTTGATGAAGGCAGTACCTTTGGTTGTACTGACTCCATCGCACGCAATTTTGTTTTCAGTTTATGTGACACTGTTTCATTTGTATTAAGTTTCAAAAGAGCTCTGAATATTTTGTGTGGCTTGATAGCTAAGATAAAAGTTTTCCATGTGATTGCTCCCAGGTTGTTCACTTCCGCTCATTGGAAAAACCCAAGGAGGAGGATTTTAGTCTCGAGTTGTATGTATCTGTTTCAGTAAGTTAATGAGAAGCTTTTTCCAGTCTTGTTTGATTCATTGATGTTTAACAAACTCTAGGTCAAAGCTGAACACCTATGATGAAGTAGTAGAGAGTTTGGCTCGCCATCTCCGCTTGGATGACCCATCTAAAATAAGGCTTACATCACATAACTGCTACTCACAGCAGCCAAAACCTCAGCCAATAAAGTATCGAGGAGTGGACCGTCTTACAGAAATGCTGGTTCACTATAATCAGGTAATGTAGGAACAGAGTCTACTTTGGTTAGGGCTAATTGAAACTTTTTTTAAATGTATTTATAACCTTGTGGCTCTTAGTATTTACCAGCGACTACATTTTGCTTACTATCCCTCCTCTTTGGACAGACTTCAGACATTTTGTATTATGAAGTCCTCGATATTCCATTACCAGAGCTACAGTGCTTAAAAACTCTCAAAGTCGCCTTTTATAATGCTGCAAAATATGAAGTAAGTGCTACACATACTTATACATTTTGTTTAGAGTTTGATAAGGGTTTGTACAGTCTCCTACACTCATATCTAAAATCTTGGGATGTTCATTTTCAGGTGACAATCCATACTATTAGATTGCCAAAACAAAGTACTGTGGATGATGTCCTTAATCATCTTAAGACAAAGGTACTTTTGATTTTTCTATTGCTATAAAGTGTGATGCCTCGATATAAAAGTAGTGATGCCTTCTTCATATTGTTTTTACCACCCTAAACTGTAAAACCTGAAAGTAGAAAATAGGAAGAAAGTAAGAATAACATTTCATGTCTTGCCCCAGCCATGCTATGTCTTAATTTAGAGAGAACAAGCTGGTGTCCACATTGAGATGTTATCTGTTAACCTATTTTATTGGAAGGTTCTCTGATAACTGATTTGTACACTGCTATAAATTCATTTTTCATAAAGGTTTATTTATGTCAGATGTTTTTGCTGATCTTGTCTCATGGAATTGAATAGGTTGAGTTGTCACGTCCAGATGCTGAACTAAGGTTGCTGGAAGTTTTCTATCACAAGATATATAAGGTACCATTTATGTTGCATAACTTCCTTCTGCTGTAGATCAGTATCTTCTGAAAATTCTTCAATGCGCACAGATAGAGTTGCTGTGGGAGTGTTATATGATTACCCTTTCTTTGTTTTCTAAATGATCTTTCAATCGTAAGTGTTGAACAATAGAGTGTGCATGTCCGTGTGCCCATGCCTGACATAATTACATATATACAGACGGACAATACACATTAGCACACACAAACAGTTCGATGCACTTTGAAGTAGATAAGAACTCATGAAAGGACATGCAATATCATGCTTCTCAGCTTTGCTTCTTGGTAGCATTTGTAACATATCCTCTTCATTTATTTTGCAGATTTTTCCACCTACTGAAAGGATTGAGAACATAAATGATCAGTACTGGACCTTGCGTGCAGAAGAGGTACACTGAATGTTCTGTTGTTAGTTCCCTTTATTTTATGCAGAAGAGCAAGTCTAGGTTTTGCTGGGAATATTAGGGGTTATCGTGCATCTGTTTGAATGTTTTGCTGTAATCTTTGTGATTGTCTCAATGCTCCTGTAAAAAGATATTTCCTCTTTGAATGCTTCTGACACATTCCCCATAAACACTCTGTCTTACTTCTTCGGAGAGTGTCATCTTTTCCGGTGACTGAGAGTCAGAATCCTCCACCCATTCCTTATGCTAGTATGCTAATGAAATAAACGAACTCTGTGATGGAAATTTATAGAAGCCAAGTGTGAGGAGAAGTTACAACTCCATATGCAGTCGATTTATGGAGGTCCATAAGAGCCCTGTGTAATGAGTTGAAAAGCTTTATAAAGACCAAAGTGAACAATGGGGTTAAACCTGTTTCTGGAAAGATGATTGACATGAGGAAAACAACCTAGAAAGGCTGCTCTCAGAGATACACTCCTTAGCATATTAGCAACATAGCACCATAGTAGAGGTATGGTCATCAGAAGAGTGGAGGTTCAACTTCAGATGGCAGTCCATTGACTGGGAAATTCAATGGATGGCTGAATTTATTAATCTAATTGAACATTTTAGTGGACGATATCAACCTGCAGCCAAGCAAGGGTCCTTCTGATGCACTTAACTTTGAGTTTACTGACACGAATGATGAGATTTTTTGTGTTAGTTGTTGCTGTCATATTTTGCAAATAAAGTGTGTAGTGGTGGATGACTGCACTTTCCGTTACTGCTGTGGTGCTGCTGTGCGGGCAGCATTGAGTCTTTGCGGTCCAGCTGGTTCTTTGGGTTTTGCTTAGGCCATTAGTGTTTTACGGTCCAGCTGATCCTAAGAGTTTTGCCTAGGTCATTGGTGTTGTCCTGTTTATTTCTCCACGTATATACTTATGGCCTGGACCCATCAAATAAATCAGGGAAGAAAAAGGTCTAAAGTCTTCACCAACAAAGAGAAAAACACGTCTAGAGATGAATCAACTCAAGTTTATAGCTTTCAGTTAGAGTTTAATATTGTCGACATTTCTTAGATGTTTATCTAATTAATGTAACTTTTCTCCATTACAGATCCCTGAAGAGGAGAAAAACCTGGGTCCTCTTGATCGTTTGATTCATGTTTACCATTTTACGAAGGACACAACTCAAAACCAAGCAGTAAGTACATCTATCCAAATTGATAAGTGTCTGATATATATAGCTATAGTTACAATCAGTGTATATGGTGGATGTTCTATCCTCAGTTAATTGTTTTTGATTCCATCGCTTAGCAGCATGTACAAAACTTTGGCGAACCATTTTTTTTGGTTATTCATGAGGGTGAGACACTGGCTGAAGTTAAAGTGCGCATTCAGAGAAAATTGCAGGTTCCACATGAGGAGTTTTCAAAGGTATTCAAGCTTCCTTCTTTGCATCATTGTTTCTATACTGAGTAATCTTGGAAAATTTCTAGGTTCAGTATTAGTGTAGAGGGTTCACGGGTTCTATTTATTCTAGTTATTTACACGTTCAGTATTAGTATAGAGGGTTCATGTGTTTTATCTATTCTAGTTATTTACACGTTTTACTTTCACTATGCAGTGGGCGTTTGCGTTTGTGTCCATGGGCCGTCCTGACTACCTCCGGGATTCAGATATTGTATCTATTCGTTTTCAGGTATTTGCTCCTTTTCCGTCCATATCCTCCCTCTATTGTCCTTGTATAATGTTTGATTATTCTGTTCTCTTATTGGTTTCCAGAGGAGAGATGTTTATGGTGCTTGGGAGCAGTATCTGGGATTAGAGCATGCTGACAATGGTCCTAAAAGGTCATATGCTTCCAACCAGGTATGCTACTTTTTCCGTTATGCTGGTGATGATTAGCGTATAAGGCAACCATCCAAGTGGACCAACAAGTCTTAAATCATTGAAATACAAAAATATAACAGCTAATTTTCTTTTGAGGTCCTTTTTTCTGAGATATCTTTTGACGCTAGTTGAGCAACAATCAGCCCCATCTGTCAATTTAACGCAACCCTTGCTCTAGCTTTCAACATGCTAATGAACCTGAATACATTGTTATATATATTTACTTTATAAGACTACTTCATGGCTGGTGATTCTTGGTTGCCTGAAATTGGCTTGTCTTGATCTTTTACCTGTGCGCTCAGTGTCTCTTTTGTATTGAAATCCTACCACAGAGACACTGGTTTGTCTCTTTGGCGATTCAGGAACGTATAGTTTGGCTTACCTTTCAGGTTAAAAATCAAAACATTTTATTAAATAAGCTAACCCAAAGCTAGTTTAATAATGCAGTACTGCTAATTCACAAGTGATAATTCTTCATATTAATTCGTGTATAATTGGCTCATATTGGTACTGCAGAATCGACCCACTTTTGACAAGCCTGTTCGGATCTACAACTAGTCTTCTAAATGACTGATCATACCATGGATGGAGCATGTAAAATCCCGCGAAGAAGCAGGCACTAGGATCATCAGAAGATGGCAGCTAACAGTTAATGCAGTGATGTCTCGGTGGTAATATATCTTTTGCCCTCCAAACGCGGCAAGCAACACCATATTTTATTTAAGCAAGGTTTAGGTGGCTGAAAACGTTGATTCCATTGTAATTTTAGGTAACACAAATGATTTTGGGTGGACGTATATAGAGGGTATAGATGTTTATTTTGACATTTCCTATTCCTCCCTTTTGGCATTCTCAGTTGTCTCATAATTATATTTTCTGGAAAACTAATGATGTAGAAGAACACAAGGCTGGGATATCCCATAGTGACATTGTTGTAGAACAGTTGAAAGGGATATCTCACAGTTTTTAGTGTCTTTGTTTGCAAAATGTCCGTCTCGTAATAATTGGATTCATCATTTTCTATTTAAATTTGAATGAAATAGAGTCACCTGTCTTAGTTCGGTATAAAAAGGGCGCTGTTCAGTATTTGTTATGCTATAGTATTAGAGGTGTGTGCTAAGTGATTCAAATACTATAATTATCAAAATAGAAGAAGGAACAAGGATGGAGGGAGAATTATTTAGATGAATTATGTTATTTCTTGCTGTAAATGATTATTTATAAGATGTTTGAAATGATATTCTCTTTGCTAGTTCACACAAAGAAAATTTAAAAAATGTCAAGAGATTTTCTAATTCCAAACTATATTTAATCTCATATTTGATCAAATTATTCTTTAATAGTGTACTCATATATGTATATTTTTCATTACTTCTTTCCTATGTTCTTTTTTCTTCCAAAAAAACATTAACTAAAAAAGAACATAGAAGACCATGTGTTTCCTACTATATATATATATATATATATATATATATATATATATATATATTTATGATAGTTGACATCTATTGACTATTATGTTTATGTATTTTTTTAATCAAAATCTAACGAATAACATATTTACATAACATTTTAACTTTACACTTTCTGTTTTACCATTAATGAAATAATTTATATTCACACACACCATAAGATTAGAAAAAACTTTTAAAAAACGGGTAAGAAAAAAAAAACACAATGGGTGAGTCCGGCATGAAGAACAAATGTTTTTTTTTTCTTATTTTTTGTTAAGTAAAAAATTATCACTCTAAAATTAACAACAATAACGATAGATTTAGTGAAATTTTACAAGTAAGATCTGAAAAAAATAATTTCTTTATAAAATTTTTACTACTAATTGTTTTCGAAAGTACATATGTGAATGGTCTAACAAATACTATGAGAAGTGAGGTTTGTTGAGCTATGGGCGTAGAGTTATACGGGATACAATCAGTTGGAGGATGGAAAGGACACGACGAATATACAATGCAACTTGTTTTTTTCCCCTATATTCACTAAGAAGAAAATTAATCATTTTTCTCATTTTGTTACAAAATTAACCAATCGAATATGAAAATGTTGACTTCGTTACTAACCACACTTAGAAATAATTCAAAAATATTTGTGTTTTTCTTTTCTTAAATTTTGGAAAAGAGGGAAATAAAAGGAACGGACACAACCGGTATTGAAAGGGCGCGAAATTCATAACCGTTCATCTATTTTATTTTATGATTATTATAAAACACACAGTTAATTAGTTAATAATTAATAATTAATTAGATTCATCGTCTAAGGTACTCTTTTATAATTTTAAAATAATTCAGTGATTTTCTTTTTTATTCAATTTTTTATGGTTTTATTTCCTTTTTCTCCATCTTTACCAACTCTACACAAATTTTTTACTTTTGGAAATACTTTAATCACATAAAAAACATAAAATAATCTAAACATGGAAATTTCTTGTTTTTGACGTTATGTTAAAAAAAAAAACATAACAATTCCAAATTGTTATTTTCTCATTGAAATCAGAGTCAGAATTTTTAGTTTATAAGTATTTTAGTGAATTTTTATCAGAGTCGGAGTCAGAGTTTGTGTCTCTTTCTTTTATACTTATCTCGTAATTACTTCCAACGATACTTTCTCCCCAAGTTTTGCCAAAAAACTGATTTTTTTTCAACTTTCTAGTGTATGTAATACTCAAAAATCACATTTTTTTTTACTATAAGCTTTTTAATTTTTCGTTTTTGAAATTGCAGAGTTGTTGTGTAGATTGAGTACAAAAATGGGTCGATTTCATATACAAAAGATACTGATTATGTTGTTAGTTTTGTTGTTACAAAGTTCATCATCATGGGGTTGGTTCTTTTCTACTAATAAGAACAATAACAAGAATGATTATAAACAAGAACAACATAAATTTTCAAACAACAAAGTTGTTAAATTGATGTCTGATTTCTCCATGGATGGTTTTGAGAATTCACAAAAGGGAATTGAATTAATCGAAAACGCGGAGCAAAAGATGTTGATTACAGATTCATGTTGGCAAAGAAGTTATCAGAATTTGTTTAGTGTATGTAGAAAAGCTCTGCCTGATGAAGAATTGAAATCTAGACTTTCTTGGAATTTATGTGATTGTTTTCAACAACATACTGGAAGATCACCTTTGCCTTATTGTGATGCAAAATCATCAATGACTAAATGCTTACAAAAATTGGATAATGATGTTCATAAGATTTATCTGGCTTTCTATATTGAAACCCCTGCCATTTGCCAACAATTGCAGTAAGTTTTCCCTTTTTTTGTTACGTATCGTTTCATAATGTATTGTATTGATTGGATGTTTTTGACACATGGTTAGTTTGAAGTATATTGTTTTGATGAATACAGTATTTGGATGGTCGTTATATTGTGTCATACTAGAGTTTCTAAGTATTTCTTGATCTTACATTGGTAACTTGTCTGAATGTTTTTGACATATGGTTAGTTTGAACTATATTAGTTTGATGAATACAATATTTGGATGGTCGTTATATAATGTCATACTAGAGGTCGTAATAAGTAGTTTCTTGATCTTCAATTGATAACTTGTTTGAATGTTTTTGACATATGGTTAGTTTGAAGTATATTGTTTTGATGAATACAATATTTGAATGGTCGTTATATAATGTCATACTAGAGTTCGTAAGTATTTCTTGATCTTCAATTGATAACTTGTTTGAATGTTTTTGACATATGATTAGTTTGAACTATATTGTTTTGATTAATACAATATTTGGATGGTCGTTATATAATGTCATACTAGAGGTCGTTATAAGTAGTTTCTTGATCTTCAATTGATAACTTGTTTGGATGTTTTTGACATATGGTTAGTTTGAAGTATATTGTTTTGATGAATACAATATTTGAATGGTCGTTATATAATGTCATACTAGAGTTCGTAAGTATTTCTTGATCTTCAATTGATAACTTGTTTGAATGTTTTTGACATATGATTAGTTTGAACTATATTGTTTTGATTAATACAATATTTGGATGATCGTTATATAATGTCATACTAGAGGTCGTAATAAGTAGTTTCTTGATCTTCAATTGATAACTTGTTTGAATGTTTTTGACATATGGTTAGTTTGAAGTATATTGTTTTGATGAATACAATATTTGAATGGTCGTTATATAATGTCATACTAGAGTTCGTAAGTATTTCTTGATCTTCAATTGATAACTTGTTTGAATGTTTTTGACATATGATTAGTTTGAACTATATTGTTTTGATTAATACAATATTTGGATGATCGTTATATAATGTCATACTAGAGGTCGTAATAAGTAGTTTCTTGATCTTCAATTGATAACTTGTTTGAATGTTTTTGACATATGGTTAGTTTGAAGTATATTGTTTTGATGAATACAATATTTGAATGGTCGTTATATAATGTCATACTAGAGTTCGTAAGTATTTCTTGATCTTCAATTGATAACTTGTTTGAATGTTTTTGACATATGATTAGTTTGAACTATATTGTTTTGATTAATACAATATTTGGATGGTCGTTATATAATGTCATACTAGAGGTCGTTATAAGTAGTTTCTTGATCTTCAATTGATAACTTGTTTGGATGTTTTTGACATATGGTTAGTTTGAAGTATATTGTTTTGATGAATACAATATTTGAATGGTCGTTATATAATGTCATACTAGAGTTCGTAAGTATTTCTTGATCTTCAATTGATAACTTGTTTGAATGTTTTTGACATATGATTAGTTTGAACTATATTGTTTTGATTAATACAATATTTGGATGATCGTTATATAATGTCATACTAGAGGTCGTAATAAGTAGTTTCTTGATCTTCAATTGATAACTTGTTTGAATGTTTTTGACATATGGTTAGTTTGAAGTATATTGTTTTGATGAATACAATATTTGAATGGTCGTTATATAATGTCATACTAGAGTTCGTAAGTATTTCTTGATCTTCAATTGATAACTTGTTTGAATGTTTTTGACATATGATTAGTTTGAACTATATTGTTTTGATTAATACAATATTTGGATGATCGTTATATAATGTCATACTAGAGGTCGTAATAAGTAGTTTCTTGATCTTCAATTGATAACTTGTTTGAATGTTTTTGACATATGGTTAGTTTGAAGTATATTGTTTTGATGAATACAATATTTGAATGGTCGTTATATAATGTCATACTAGAGTTCGTAAGTATTTCTTGATCTTCAATTGATAACTTGTTTGAATGTTTTTGACATATGATTAGTTTGAACTATATTGTTTTGATTAATACAATATTTGGATGGTCGTTATATAATGTCATACTAGAGGTCGTTATAAGTAGTTTCTTGATCTTCAATTGATAACTTGTTTGGATGTTTTTGACATATGGTTAGTTTGAACTATATTGTTTTGATGAATACAGTTTTTGGATGGTCGTTATATAATTTCATACTAGAGGTCGTAACTTCAAATTTTGTCTTGCTCTTTGATTATAGTATTATTTTGTTGTAGTTACTGTTCTTTTTTTCAGATTGTTTTGTGAGCGGTTTCTTCACTTCTATATTCTTTTCCGAACTGTTTTTCTATGTTTTTTCTTGAGCCGAGGGTGTATGAGAAATAACCTCTCTACCTTCTAAGATAGGGGTAAGGTCTGTGTACGCACTACCCTTTTCGAATCCCACTTGTGAGATTATACGGGGTATGTTGTTGTTGTTGTACATATTGCCACTCATCAAAAGTATGAAATATAAGCTTACAATATTATATAGAGAAGTTGGATGTATTGTAAGTTTACTACGACACCTAAACAATCGTTACATAAAATGAGACTTTTGTTGTTTACATGACGATGAATTTAACGATACTATACACTAGGTAACAACCATCCTGCATTGTAATTATTGCAGGAGAGAAGCATGGAAGCATGTAACAGAGAGGTTGGTGAATAGTTTGAAGGATTCTGCAGAATTTGCTGAGGAAAAATTAGATAACATACTAAATGTAGGGGATATGCTATTGCAAAACTCGAAACATGTTAAAGAATCATTAGCCTCGATTGATGTTCGTACTCAACAAGTAGCAGAGACGTCAAAGAACGTTGAAGGCCGGGTGAACGCTGTGTTGAGTCAGTCAGAAGTAATTTTAGAGCACTCTAAAGGGATAGCATCTTCCCAACTAGAGTTGAGCGAAGGCCAGGCGAAAATGAAGGAGAGTTTACACGAGAACATGGCGATAGTTCATGAATCGTATACTAATCTAGACCATGGGATCGATGGTTTAAGGACTAAAACGGAGGACATTGAAGACGAGATTGTGAAAGTTGGAGATGAAATGAGTTGTAGAATGGATAAATTGCAGAATAAAGCTAATGATATTGGGAATATTGCAGGCCACACTTTGAGTAAACAGAAACAACTTTTGGATGAACAATCTAAAGCTCTTGATAACCTTCAACTCCTTCATAATTTTCAGTCTCAAGCACTCGAAGAGAGCAGGTAAACATCGTCAACCATAACATCTCGTGTGGTTCTTATACCTTACTTGTTGTCGTAGGTCAACTTAACCTGATAGTGTAAGTGCATTGCTAACTGTTTCCGCGTAATGCAATATGTTTAACACTTCTACAGGGGAACTCTGAAACAATTGACTCAATTCGGACACGAGCAACAACAGGAGCTTCTTAGAAGGCAAAAACAACTACAACAAACTCATGATCATCTAGTTGAGAAATCAAAATCAATATTAGCTGCTCAGGTTTGTTAAATTCTCAAATCTCTATCATATTCTATTAAATTTCTTCTACTTTTTCAATAATTTCATCAAATTGTGATTTGTGTCAAACAGGAAAATTTTGAGTCTAAACAAGCAAGCATGTTTCTTGCTTTAGACAAACTATTCACCTTACACAATGCTATGCTTCTTGAATCAAGAGTGATCAAAGCTTTCTTGCTTTACTCGTTATCGATCTTTCTTCTCTACATGTTCACCAGCACGAAGCAGACGTATGATGTGAGACCTAGGTTATACATAGGTAAAGTATCATCACACCTTCCTTCCAACGCGAAAAAACAACTTTGTTATTTGACTCTATTGATTCTTATCATTTTTGTATCATTTCTCTGTTTGTTGTAGGATTAGTACTCACATTCTTGATTGAACTAGCTATCCTTCGATACGGATCATACGAAATGGAGAATCAAGCATTGTTTGTAAGCATAGTTAGGTCAATATATGTGTTACTAGCCTCAAGCCAACTTCTATATTCCATATGGACATACAGGTAACAAACAGAACATAACCTCAAAAGCTTTTTTGTTTTTGTTTTTTAAGCATTACAACAACATGACATTTTGTTGCAGAGATTATGAAGTGTTGAACCATAAGATGTTACAAACACTGATGGAAAAAGTTAATGGAATTCAAAAACACAAGGAGTACTTGTTATGGGAAATGGAGAACGACGATTCGGACGATGAGGTAGATTGGTCTTCATGGATTGAAGAAGAATTACCAGAAGATGTTGATAAATTGAAGGATCCTGATTTTGTATATCCTGTAGAAATTGCTGAGAATTTAGTTGGAAACAAGTCAATTACAAGGAGATACAACTTAAAAAACCATCTTTTGACATATTGAAGTTGTTAACATGATCATGAACTTAGGTTACTGGTTTGATCGGTTTGTTGTCTAGAAATATGTTTTCGATCTATCTATCGATTGAACTAGGGTTCTTTTTCTAGATTTAATGTTATATCTTATATTAATGTATATATATAGTACTAGTTATGTGTAAAACTTTGGGACTTAGACTTCATAGATGTGTTCAACACTTTTTCGATCGTTACTGGTATGATCAGTTTGTTGTTTAAAAATATGTTTTCAATCTGTTTATCGATTGAATTAGGGTTCTTGATCTACTTTTGATGTTATATCTTATACTAATGTTTATATATAGTACTAGTTATGTGTAAAACTTTGGGACCTAGACTTCGTATAAGTGTTCAAACATAGCAGAAGTTTAATGCATCGAAGAATCGTAAAAGTAGACCCTTTGTCACTTAGATCACCTATAAAATTAAGTGGCAAAATTTGTGACCACGTAGGTCTTTAATAAGACACTAACTTTTATTCCTAATATATATATATATATCCCCATTCCTTCTATTTCTCCAAATTTGTTACTCCTACTTAATTGTGTGGCTCTTAAAATTCTACTTTTTTCAACTTTTTTTTTTTTTTATATATATATACACATAATTTTATTATTATTTTTTTTACATTTTCAAGAATTGAAAAAAAAATGGTGATGTCTACATTGTGGAAATTTCTATATCCTCCACCACCATCTTTGTTTGTTACTACAATGTCTATTATAAGTGTTGTTTCATTAGCAAATGCTGGATTTTCAGAAATTAAAGGAAAGCATATGCAATATTCCAAATTTTTTGGAACAATAAAAGATGAAAATGACGAGAAGAAGAAGAAGAAAAAAAAGGCAAAAATTGAGAGTAAATTAGGGATGATTTTATTATATGGTCCTTCATTTCTTGGTGGTATTTCTTCATTTGCAATTTTTCCAAATGGTGATTTAAGGTTTGTTTTGGTTTGTTCTGCTTTATCCATACATTTCTTCAAGAGACTGTTTGAGGTATTATACTAATTTTACTCTTCAATTAGTGTTTTTTTAATACTGGTACGATTGTTTGGTACAGTATATAAAAATAGTATACTGATAATATCAAATTTACTTTTATTCATTGTTTGATTTGATTTATTTTAAGGCTAGTTATATCTTTTAGACATGTTTGTCTATGCATTAATAATATTGGTATTACTAATATCATGAATTATTATGTATCAGTTATACTTACTACACTTTATAACACTGAATATGATGTATAATTAATGTATATTAGTTATACTACTTCAGATGATCATTGTTCTATTTTCATACATTCAAATCTATACAAGATTAAATTTAGCTTTAGAGAAATGGTATTAAAACGGGCGGATCAGCTCGTATGAATGGTTGCATGTACATCAGTTAACTTCGAAAAAAATCAAATAACGTGTGTATATACTTTGAGAAATTGATAAAAATTATAATATAATTGACTGTGCATTCATGAGGAGCGTAGGAATGTTATTGTAGTACAGATAAAACCTAGAAAAACTATCCGTGAGACTTGAATTCAAATTCAACTTAAACTGCACCCGAAGTCTTCAAATTCTAGTTTCATCTCTCTATATTAAACCCTAAAAATCAACCCTATGTGGACACAATTCAAACTAGGCCAATATTGTGAATCATAAATGTGGTCCTAATTTCAGACTATTTTATGACTCAAAAACAATTTATGGTCCACCACTATGTAGTTTGGTACTTGTGAATAGATGTGTCCTTTTAAACACCATCAAAGATTGTAGTGGAAAGTAGGTATTTTGAACTAATTCAAAATTTAAATTTTATATGTTTAATTTTTTAAATTTATTGTATTTTTTAAAATAAAATTATGAATTAATGTCTATTATTTGTTATAATTTTTGCGTAATTTACAAATAAATTTATTTTTCCTATTGAATTTAATATTGATACTCTACATTTGCTTATGTAATTACTTCTTCATTGTTAGCCAGAAGCTTCAAGCTATATTGTTTAGATTCTTTTAAATTGCTTTTGAGTGTGTATAGATCAAATTCTTTAAAAAAGTAATGCATTTTTAAAGATTCGACAATATTTGTTATGATAACGTACTTTCTTGAACAAATCCTAATTCTTTTGCTTTGTTGATATACTAGGTCCTATTTGTTCACAAATATAGTGGTTCAATGGATGTTGAAGATGCAATTGCAATATCATTAAGTTATTTCCTCTCCACAATCACCATGATTTATTGTCAACACCTTTCTCAAGATTTGCTAGAGCCATCCATTGATCTCAAGTATGGTGGATACATAATATTTTTGGTTGGTATAATTGGCAACTTTTACCATCATATTTTGCTATCTAAATTGAGAACAAAAGGTGAAAAGGAGTACAAAATTCCTCAAGGTGGCCTATTTGATTTTGCAATATGCCCACATTATCTCTTTGAGATTCTTATATTTGTAGGAATTTCATGCACTTCTCAAACATTATATGCAATTTCATTCACTTTGGGAACTACTTTTTACTTGATGGGAAGGAGCACTGCTACAAGAAGATGGTACCAATCAAAGTTTGATGATTTTCCAAAGGATATTAAAGCACTTATTCCCTACATATTTTAGGTTACTTTGTTGAACAAGTATTATAAGTTATGTGTTGTTTATGTAGATCCTTTAAAATATGTTTAATCTTAACGAAAAGTGAATCGGTTTTGTAAGGGGTACATACTTATATTTGTCTTCAATATACTTGTTCTGAGCTTAACATAACACTGTGAAGATTCTGAATCGTAATAAAAATGAATCACTCTAAAGATGCAACCTAAGGGGGGGTGGGGGTGATATTATCGAGAGATTTAACCATTCAAAGGTGTGGTAAAGTTATAAATGAAGTGAAAAAGAATTACAAGTTGAATGTATGAATCTTAATAATTAAGATTTCGATCATACTTGATGAGTATGAATAGATTTGAATAATTATAATTCATATTAAAATCTTCATATCCTTAAGGTGTTTATTTAAAGATACCTACAAAAATTGTAGTGTTTAAAGATATCTACAAAATTTGTAGTTCATCAGTTTCATTCGTTCATTGTTACTGTCTTCATCCACCTTTATCAATTGTGTGCCGCCTAACACCACCACCACCACCGTTCGATCACTCTAATCTTTTTTCATAATCCCTAGCCACCACTTACAACCATTATCGCTAATTACAATTACTATAACTATCATCAATCACCATATTATATATCGCTAATCAGTGTTATTATTCACTACTATTAATAAATTTCACTATCGTTCACCATAATTATAAATTATTACAAACACCGATTACTATCACCGTCAACCACAAACCACTAGCTACTACCAACATCCAACTATTAGTCAACATCATCCCTAATTAACAATATAACCATTATTAATAGCCATCATTATCACTAATCACCATAGAAATTTCAAAAAAATTTATTGATAAATAGTACATATTAATTTAAATGATTGATAGATATGAATCGTGGCAAATAAATAACTACAATTTTGATTATTTTTTTCCATCCTCATTTTTAGTTTTGGCCTTTTCTTATCAATATTATATTCATGAATAATTGAAAAATATTTACCAAAAAAAAATATTTCTATTTATATTTTTGGTTTGTAGGTGTAGTATAGTGTTTCATATTTTCTTCTTATTATTATAGCCAGCCAGTTGTAAGATGCTATTGTTCTAAACACTTTAGTCCTCAAATATTTTTATTTTGTCCTTTTCTACCCCTAATCCAATAAAAATCAATCCACACACATCCTAAACAATAAACAAAGAAATCAATTATGGCACAAATATTTAGAGAAATATTATTTCAAGAACCAAATTCAATCTTTATCAAAGTTATGATAATGATAAATTTAATATTTTCAGCAATATTGGGTTATTCAGAAGGCTCAGGCAAACAAAATCTTGAATATTCAAAGTTTTGGAATTTGAAATCTCAAGAAAAAATTAAAATCCCAAGCAAAATTGGGATGATTATTGCTTATACTCCTAGTTTAATTACATGTTTAAGCTTCTTTTGGATATTTCCAAATAGCGGAATCAGATTTTTCATGCTTAATTTCGCTATTACCATTCATTTTTTCAAAAGACTCCTTGAGGTAATTAATCATCTTACCCCTTTTTTTTCCAGTTTATCTTATATGCATCGATACGATGAAAAAGGGAAAGATTTATAATTATGAAAATAAAATAGATTATATATTACAGTCTAATTTTTTGGATTATTTAGTTTATATGAAAAAAAAGTTTACTATGAAAGTTTTTTCTACTCCTTGCTAAAGAGGGTGTCAATTTTAGGTCTCGAATCCGATATATTTAGTTAAAGATGTAAAAATTGTAACCATAATACCAATTCACCACACTTTGTAATGGTGATTAAACTTGTTAAATATGACTTGTGAAAGGACTAAAAATAAAATAGACTAAAATACAGTGACAAAATGTGCAAACCAATTCTTTCATTTATTTATTTGTTTGTTTATTTCAGAGATAATGAAAAACATATTTAAATAGTTATTTTTTTTGGTTAGTTTCATATTTTAATAATTTGTTGTTTTATGTACGTATCTAAATTATTACTTTTTCTTATATCAAAATATAGTTCGATATTGAGTTGGTCAAATATTTATTCTAAATTGATGACTGACATGTATAGGCTAAGGTATATTTTAATACAAAAAGAGTGATAATTGAAATATGAAACTTGCAAAAAAGACGATAGTTTAAGTAGGTAAATAGAAAAATTACTGTCTAAAGACTAGCAATTAAGCATCAATTAACACACAATTTACACATTTTGCAGGTTTTGTTTGTGCACAAATATAGTGGTTCCATGGCTATGAAATCTGCAATTACTATTTCCTCAAGCTATTTTATAGCCTTTTCAAGCATAATATATATTCAACACTTGACCAAAGGATCAATAGAGCCAATAATTGACTTGAAGTATTCTGGATTTATTGTATTTTTAGTGGGAATTATTGGCAATTTTTATCACCATTTTATCCTTTCTAAAATAAGAAAAAAAAGTGAAAGTGGATATAAAATTCCTAAAGGTGGCCTTTTTAACTTAGTTATATGTCCACATTACTTCTTTGAAATTGTCACATTTTTTGGTTTTTCTCTTATTAGCCAAACTTTGTTTTCATTTTCTTCTACCATAGGGACATTATTTTATTTGATGGGAAGGAGTTATGCTACTAGGAAATGGTACATTTCCAAATTTGAAGATTTTCCTAGAAATGTTAAGGCTTTAATACCTTTTGTATTTTAAATAAATTTATGAGTATAATTTAGAATTGTTATGAGCCTATTAATATTGTTTAAATACAGGTCGAGTTTACTGTTTACTTTTTTTTTTTTAGTTTATATATATGGATTATACATGATTATACACATGTTATATAATTTTAATCTAAGTGGTTAGTGATTGAATATTTATATTGATATATAATATATAGATATACATTTTAACGTGATCTCGCAACTGATCGACAATTAAACAATTCAACTTTGAGAATGTATATCTAAACATCTTAACTTGTCCTTACTGTATCTCGTGGAAACCCGATGTTGACGCGATACATAAATTTTAGAGGTACATAAATGATTATTTTGTAAGTAAAAGTGTTCAACCAACACATAAAAAACGAGTTAAGATATCTATATGTGTATCTATAAAATTAAATTGTTCAGTTGAGGACAAGTTAAAATATTTATTTGAGCTCAATTCTAATACATAATACATTAAGTAATCTTAAATGACTATCCAAGTGAATATTAACTAATTATTTAATTTACTTATTAAAATTAGTTACTAATTTATATTATTGGAATGTTTCAAGTTTATATACATATGGAATACTTCGTAAGGTTTTCAATTGTTTTGATTATACTTTTCTTCCTCTTCCTTTGGAATGATTCAAAATATATTTCTACATCAAAGAGAAAAGGAAATAAAGATATTTAATTTTGCATGTGTTTGCAGATAAAAGTCAGAAATTTGTTTTATTTTTCTTTCATAAATTCTGATTAATATAAGGTACTTGATTAATGAGGAATTTTCACAAATAATCGCTATGAAAAACTTAATTATGCTCTATAGATATAGTTTGTATATTTACGCGAGCTACTTCATTTATATAATTCGTCGATTTGTATAATTCACAGGTGCGGATACATTTCTGTAACTCAATTATTTTTGTATAAGTTCGACTAACAAATTTATACGATCACAGACATCACAAGTGTAAATAGTTATAAAAATTTTATATTATACAAAAATTATACAAATTATATTATATAAATTCTGAATTATACAAACACGTGAATAATACAAAACTAAAAAGTCGCGCCACATAATTATAGATTAAATTAAGCAGGTCGCGAATTTTAATTAGGGAAAACTATAACTATGTTAATTAAATAACTAATATATGTATACTTATACGTGTAATTTTTCCTTAATTAAATCAAAATAGGACAAGTTATAGATTAAGTAATTCAATTAAAATGCAAGTAGCATAAAATAATAGTTTTATTAATTAAAATTAATAAATTGCTCCTATGTTGATGATGTACTATGAATTCGTATGAAAAAATTATTTTATGGGTTTAGCTCAATACCTAGAAAATTGGATGACGAGTCACTTAGCAAGCAGTTGACATTCTTTGTTTTATTTCGTGCGTTTTAATTTATTTGTTTTATTCTTATTTAATCTATTTAAAAAATTATATCTTTTTTTACAACTCTTTAATTTCGATTTTCTATACATATTTAAGATCATAAGATTAAAATTACGAAAATTATCTTTATTTTCTTAAATTTTGTGTCAAATCGAACCAGAACAAATAAATTGAAACGAAGAGATTTAGAGGGTGGGGGGATAAAAGAAGGGTTCAGCCTAACTCATATATATATATATTATATATAATATATAATGAATTAGAGAGGTAATTTAAGGTGTATATAGACTATAGTATGGATGGCAAAATAATACTATATTGTGTTAGTACTCTTCTTTTATTGGTATCGATAGGAATATCAATTTGCTTCTATGTTAGGGACAAGCCAGATAACCAGAGCCTTTTTCCAAATTCTACTCACCAAGCCACTCATGGTGATGCCGTATTGGCACCACCAGCTAATGGTGGTGGTGTCCCATCGGCACCACCATATGTGGCGGGGATATAACAGTGATCGATCCAACGATCCGACGCCATAACAAGATCGTGTGGTGTGTAGTGTGCATATATTATTCCCTATTGAGTGATTGTCATACATTTGTTGTATTGTAAGTGTGTCTTTTAATTTAGCTTCAATTAGCATTTATGCCCTAATTTAGATACGCACAAGTAGGTACTTAAACTATCTAAAAGTTAAACGAGTAGACACTTGTGTCATATGTGACATTCTACGTGGCAGTTATGCGTTCTACATGACATTCTACGTGTATTATGCTACATATGACTTGTGTGTCTGATTGTTTAACTTTTGGATAGTATAAGTGTTTACTTGTATACAGCCGAAGTTAAAGAACATAGATAGTAATTGATCTAAGTTAAACGATACGTTTATATATTATACTCGTAGTATAATTGTTATTGTTTGTGATGAAGTGTTTGTACTACCAGTAATTAGATTAAAAAAATCAGAATGTAAAGTATTGAATGAACTCAAAAAGATTGTAATTTATCATGTATATATTTTTCAATTATTTTTTGTATTTGTGAATTTTATATATATATATATATATATATATATATATATATATATATATTGCTCGATATTTAAGTATCAATATTGTCATCACTATAACAAATAAAAAGAATTTGTGATAACTATTTATGTATCGTAATAAAATAAAATAATCTTTACATTATATTTAGCAATAATAATAAATATGATATTTATAACCATTATGAACATCCATATTAAATATTTTTTCATATATTAAGATAAAAGAAAAATTATTAGTAAAATCTATCAATTGTTAAAATATTTATTACACATAAGCTTTTGGAGCTATTAAGATCGCTTGCCTTTTTACCATTTGGTTAGAGCATGTGACTCAAATTGATTAGTCGTTTAAAGTCAAATTTAAATGTAGACGATAAATTTTAATAATATTTTTTTATGAAATTTGTCATAGTTAATTCATTTAATTTTTTTAGGGACACAATATTAAAATTCCTTTTAAGTCGATTATATGAATTTTTACTATTCATTTTGATCTATTTAAGCTTGACTTGTGATGCATTATTTGCTACAAGAGTTACTTTCTATAATTTATGGGTTAATAGGACTCTAGAAACGCGTGAATATGTAGTTGGAAATTCAGACCATACATCAAGGGAGCTTTTGGTAATTTTATTCATATATAATAATTGGATTGCTATGGGCTTATAGATCTACTAATTTAGTGTACCTATGTTATCACATCAATATAAAATTTGCATCCTATTAAATTTCTCCTCAAATTTTAAATCTTGAATTACTTACTTGTGACTTGAATTTCAAATTTCACCATGAAGCACTCATCGGCTGAGATATATCTATGCTTACATGTTCGATAAAATTTAGTAATTTTGATTTTAAATTTTATATTTATATAAAAAAAAATTACTTACCATACAAAATTATTTACGTAGAACTCAACAAACTGTCTTTTCTAAAATCAAATTATAAATTTAAAATTTTGACTTCGTTTTTAAACGCCTCATGAGTTTGTTTTATATAAATGTGCATATATATATATATATGTGAAATTAACCCTTCAATAACTCAAAAGTCAAGTAGCAAATCGTTGACAATTTGTGACATGAATTCTTCAAATGCTCCCCAAAAAAAAAGGAAAAAAATATTATAAACTAACTAATTAGCTATAAAACAAAGAAAGTTTAAAGACAATTTAAAGTTGATAATTATTGTAAGAGCTATAGAAGAAATGGATGTTCGTACAATATTATATTTAATTATTACTTTGCTTCTTTTGATATCGATTTCAATATCTCTTTGCTTTTGCATACGCAAGAAGCCAGATAATCAAAACCTTTTTTCAGATTCGAACCCTAATCAACACGATCATAGTGGTGGCCCCACTAGAGTGACGTCACCATATATCGCGGGAATATAGTTGCGGTTCGATCCACCGTAACAAGATGGTGTATGTAATTCTTTTTGAAGTTTCATGTAAGTACAATAAAATGGTCTCTTATGACGATCAAGTAAATGATCTTTAATTTCTACGATTTCTTCATCAACAATTTGTACAGGTCAAGTTCATCATTTGGTAATTATGATATAATTTTGTTGTAGTTTAATTTCTTGTAGGTATTGTTTGTAATGTTTGGTAATATTATGTATGGAACATGAGAGTTTAGACAGATTCAGAATGTAAAGTAACTTTATATGATTATATGAAATTCAATGAAAGAAGAAATACCACATATGATAATATGTTAATTATCGTTTTTGTACTCAAAAGTAGCAGAACAAGAACAACAACGACGATAAAAAAGAAAAAGACGAAGAAGAAGACGATCAGATCAAGTTCAAGTTCAAATTCAAATACATCGTCTGCTTCAACTGAAAGAAGCACAATAGATTCAAATCGAAAGTGAACCTTCGTTAAAGATGATGATTCTAATGAGCTCAACAAGAAGATGATGAATTGTAAAATTTTGAAGAGATCAAACAGAGGATTATAATGCTTATGAAACATGGGAAGAAATAGGAAAATAAGAGTGATATGAATCTTGAATTATTTTTTTTTGATTTTGAGATTTAAACGAGTCCATTTTTGATAGTAAGTTTGTTATTGATCTTTTAAATATTTTGAATTATCAATTATTGTGACTTATAATACTTTTTACGTAGTTTACAAATATATAAATTTCATTTTTAAAAAGTTAAAAATTTCATGTGCAAATTTCATATCAAATTTAAACTGTTTGACTTTCTCGAAATAATAAAAAGTGTCATATAAATTAAGATATATATACCTAACCACTATATTTTTTCAAGCAATTTACTTCATTCATTTTTCTATTTTTCAGTCACAAATAACCAATTCGCTTTAGATACGAAAGAAAAAAAGAAATATTTCGCTATGATAATTTAAACTTTTTGAATTATGACATGAACTATCTCTTTGATTTACTAAGGAAGTATATAACTTATACTTAATTGTGTATTATTTGAGCTAAAATTACTCGAGGAAACTAAATTCATAATTAATCTTCGTATCTCGCCTGAAATTGTGAATCGTGATATTTTAAAGATTATTTTTTAAAAAATAATTCAATTAAGAATCTTTGAAATTTCCAAATTCATCGTGCTTTAAACTCCTTTTCTTTTTATAGCTAAATTATAATTATTGATCAACCAAAATTATATTATATATAATTGAATTCGTGAGAAATTAAAAACAAAAAGGAAATCAAGAAAGTCAGAATTTGATTTTTATACTTGTTTCATGATATATCTTTTTTTTTTGTTTTTTTATTTGGATTTAATCGTTTGACATTCGCAATTTATTATAATATAATAATTTAATAATAAGATTTGATGATTCCAATATCCAAGTACAGCTCATTCAGTACCTAATGACGCGTTAAAATATAAATATTCAAAAGCTATAACAGAAAAATATATTAGAGAAAATAAAAATCATCTCATGTCAATATAGGTAAATATAATTACAAATATTAATCAAATTATATACAATTTAAATTTAAATTTCGGAAAATGAAAAGTGTGGTATAAATTGAAATGAAAAGCACACTTAAATGAGTATTAAGAAAAGATTTTGATTTACTTTAAAAATAGGGGATTTGTTTTGCTCCTTTCTTTTTTGGATTTCTAATTCAATTTGATGACTAAAAATATTAAAATATAACATTAATTTGTTGCGTGACATATTCTTAGAATAAAATCAATTTATTAGGTGTAAATTGTATCCAATTATTGCGTCCACGTTCATTTGATTGAGATTTGGGACAATAAACAGTCATTAGTGTGTAGGCATGATATATGATATATCTAATTATTATATTATATTAATATTTTTAATATTGTAATTTAGGGTATAGTATATAATAT
Source organism: Solanum lycopersicum (assembly GCF_036512215.1). Taxonomy (NCBI): domain Eukaryota; kingdom Viridiplantae; phylum Streptophyta; class Magnoliopsida; order Solanales; family Solanaceae; genus Solanum; species Solanum lycopersicum. Next base: position 1,605,109 of record NC_090810.1, on the reverse strand, counting down.
ATATTTTAATTTTTTAATATGTAATACGCTATTTGATATTTAGAAGAAACATATGAAAATATTAAATATTATACTAGGGTATGTAGTTATAAAAATAGCATAGATATATGTTTACGAGTCCGGAATCTAAAGGGTGAAAAATGTTAATAAAAATTTCAAAACAATATATAAAATTTCTTTTTAACTAAAACGGTAAAATCGCTCATGAAGTAGCGATTTTGTCCGGGTGAAAAAAGTAAAATCGCTGCAATAGCAGCGATTTGTTAAATTTGATTATTTTTTTAAAAGAAAAAAATAAATAAAATCGCTTCCAAAGGCGCGATTTCCAAACTAAAATTTTCTTTTTTTAATATGTTACTGTTGTGGCAGCGACTTAAGTTTAATTTTTTTAATTTATTATTTTTCGCGAATAATGCACAAGTACCCCTCAACCTATACCCAAAATCCCATAGACACACTTGTACTATACTAAGGTCCTATTACCCCCTGAACTTATTTTATAAGTAATTTTCTACCCCTTTTTAGCCTACGTGGCATTGGTTTGAAAAAAAAAATCAACCATTGTTGGGCCCACAAGATAGTGCCACGTAGACCGAAAAGGAGTAAAAAATTATTAATAAAATAAGTTCAGGGGGTAATAGGACCTTAGTATATACTTGGGCATTATCCCCTTTTTTAAAAAAGTTTAAATAATTTTTTTTTTTAAAAAAAAATCAAATCGCAGCGGTTTTTAATTAAATTTTTTTCTTTTTTTTTAAAAAAATCAAATCGCTAAAAAAGATTTTAATTTAAAATCGCTGACTTGGCAGCGATTTAATTTTTTTTTAAAAAAATAAATTTAATTAAAAACCGCTGCGATTTTTTTTAAAAAAAAAATAAGAAACAAAAATAATTAAAAAAAATTGAACTCATGTCGCTGCCTCAACAGCGACATAACAAAAATATAATAAAAAAATATAAAATCACTCCTTCGGAAGCGATTTTATCTTTAAAAAATATTTTTTAAATTTTACAAATCGCTTTTTATAGCAGCGATTTTACTTTTTTCGACGGACAAAATCGCTACTTAGTGAGCGATTTTACCGTTTTAGTTTTTTAAAAAAAATCATATAGCGTTTTGAAATTTTTGTTAACATTTTTCACCCTTTAGGCTCTGAACTCATATATTTACATGTATAATGTGTTAGTATAATATAATTAATTAATTTTTTTTGTCCATTATTTAAGTCGTAATATATATATTAGTCGAAGTTGAAAAAATTATGTACGATTACCATATTATAAAATATCAAAATCAGACTTCAAAATATGAACCTTACCAAATTAAAATAAGATAAATGATATAATAATTTTATAAATCAAAGGGAAAATACCCAACTACCCCCTCAATCTATGCCCGAAATTCCAAAGACACACTTATACTATACTAAGGTTTTATTACCCCTGAACTTATTTTATATGTAACTTTCTACCTTTTTTTAGCCTACGTGGCACTAGTTCAAAAAAAAAAATCAACCATCGTTAGACCCACAAGATAGTGCCACATAAGCTAAACAGGGGTAAAAAATTATTAATAAAATAAGTTCAGAGGGTAATAAGACCTTAGTATAGTATAAGTGTGTCTCTGAAATTTCGGGCATAGATTGAGGGTACTGACATTATCCCTTAATCAAAACCCAAATTACTATAGCAAAGTTTCAAATATTGTCATACCATAGCATATCCATCCCTAGCCAATTAGAATATTAATTTCTAAATATAATAAGAAAAGATATAGCCTTTATCCCTATAAAAAAAATCATAAATATATTAAGATCACTTAAAAATTATGTTTTAATCATACAAAATAAAATTAACTATGATGACGGAGGAAGTTGTGATTAAATTTGAATTATTTCACAAAGTTTAGTAATAAATTTAAAACCCATTTATAGTGTAATAACAAATTGACCTTTTTATTTATTTCGTCTTATCTTAATTTATACATACACATAAATACGAGAGTTAAAACACTTAATTTTAATCAATATTTTGAATATAAATTCTTCAAATATTTTAAAATAAAATTCTTATATTTTAAAATTATAAAAGAAAAATACTTAAGTCAATATAACTAATAGGAGTAATTCATAATATTTTCTTTAAAAAAAATATAATTAATTAAAAAATTATTTAACTCTCGAAATAATACGGAACGGAAAAGGTCTTACGTATTAAACCTTCCTTCGATAGCCATGATGGGCAACATCTAACCACTTCTATTTGTGATGATGAAGAAAATTGGATCATGTATGTGAGCTGTGACAAATGATGAATTTGGATACTTTCACAAAAAAAATTAATAAAACTCTCTCAATTGATTAAAATGAAAGAAACAAAATAAAATATTTATATTTTACATAAGAGTTAAATAAATTGAAAAATTCATTTTACTTCAAGGTTTAAAAAAATAATCTCAAATTATATAATTTATTTACCGCCTCGTAATGAAATGTAGTTCTTAATATATAAAGATACGTTATTAAATGTTTCATTTTATTTTTCAGTGAAATCAAATTTAAACATATATAAAAATTCTCAAAAAAAGAAAAAGGAGGAATCGTGATGGTCCCCTTCGAACAGCCCGGAAGATGATTTCCTTTTAACTTTTTTGTTTTCCATGTAGTGTCAAGAGTCTGACTATAAACTTATTTGATCATAGTCTTTTGAAGAAATCATTTTTTTTCTAATAAATTTAAATTTAAAATATTTTTTTCTAATAAACTTGAACTCGAGATATTTGATTAATAAGCGATTTTGATACTCATATTTCTTTTTCATTATTGTGAGAATGACGTCAAAAGTACATTCAGTTCATATTTATCCCATACCCAAATCTTCATTATAAATACTAAGAGAGATATATAAAAAAGTAAATCACAAAAAATAAAACTGTGAAAATGTTTCAAAGTTTTGTATTTGTGGAGGAATCTTCAATTATCACAGCAATAACTGTGATAACTTTTTTGTTTTTAGCTTATTTGGGTGTTTCTGAAATTGCTGGAAAACATCTTCAATACTCCAAATTTTGGAATGTTAATGCAAATTCTGGTTCATCTAGTAGTAATTTTCTGCAGGGGAAAATGTCTAGTAAATTAGGGATGTTTATATTGTATGCACCAGCTTGTTTTATGGGTTTTGCTTCATTTTTTATGTACCCAGATGGTGGAACTAGGTTTATGTTGCTTCAATCTGCTGTTACTATACATTTCTTCAAAAGGGTTCTTGAGGTAAACTATTTTTTTTTAGCTTAATTGTCCATAAATATATATTTTTAATGTCTAGGTAAAAGCTTTAGCGTTCTTTGTCAATTTATATATATATTTATTGTTGCTAAAAGTTGTTTTAATTGAAGTGTATATGTCCTTGTATATAAGTTGGTCATATCCCTTCGGTGAACACTTTGTGCATACTGGGTAAATTTCTATTGTATAATAGCTTGCAAATTACATGTAAATCGCACCAGGCAAATCTAATGCAACAGACTCGACTCAAACATTGAGGGGAGATAAATCTCGATTCATTTGTGTGGATAACAACCCTCCAAACCAACGAAACCATCCCAAGGACAAGTTGGTCATATTGTGAATACAAATATAGAGGAAATTCTCTCAATATTGTGTGTCCTTATTGTTTTTTGACTTTACATGGTATCATAGTCAGGTTTACTGGTTCTGTGTGGGGTTGTGAATATACACCTTGTTTTCTAAATAGTGGAACCTCGGATAAAGAATGTTCAGATCCGGGTGGGTGTGAAGGAATTTTTGATGAGAATGATCCCACATTGGACGGGGACAAAAACATTAGGTCTGGTTTGGGCAATCCTCTTCCGTAGAGCTAGTAGCTCTTTAGGTGTGAGTTAGGTCTAATGCTTAATTTGACGTACTCAGTTGGATTTGTGTAATGCATACTAGTGTTTTTTGGGTTACTTCTGATGATCTTTAGAATCAGTTGATGGAAAATATTTGGAGCTATCAACTGATTTGGAGATTAATTGGCTAGCATATTAGGTTCCTTTCTATCCATATAGTCTACAAGATAGAAATTTGAGTGATCTTCCGAATTTACCAGTACTTTTCTGTTGCTTCCTTCCAAACTAATTGAAGAATGTTGCAATTACAGGTCTAGGCATACAATATCTATTGCTCTGATTGTTTGCCGTTCTTCTAAAACTGTCTCGAGTAAAGTAACGTAATCTTCAGGTAGAGTTACCAAGAAAACTGAGTAAAGTAGCTGATATCTATTGCTGGTGGATAGTGACAAGTATCCCCTGGAATTAGTCGAGGTGTATGACACCACGGTTTTCAAAAAAAGCATACCTTAAGAACCTTCATCGTTTAGAGAATCTTCTTTTGCTATTGTACCTGTATAGCCAGCTATATAGGAGGTTGTGTAAACCTTCCATTCTTTGCACCTAAGCTACCATACTTTTTGGTACTATCACTTATTTTTCTCACTGTTCCGATTACTTTCTTGCTGCTTGATATTGCCTTTATATAGCGTATAAGGAACTACGTAATTTGTTCAAACTGATTGCTTTGTACTCACTAACAATCTGATAATATATCGGTGTTGCTTAGATTAATCCGATTCTGTTGTCATATGTTCATGTGTATTATGCTTCAGACGCGTCAATTACTTTGAGGAGTAATGAGATCGTCCGTTCTGCTTTGCAGGTTCTGTTTGTTCACAACTACAGTGGTGGGATGATTCTTGGATCAGTACTCCTTATTTCATCCTCCTATTTTATGGTTGCTGCAGCCATGATCTGCATCCAACACTTATCTCTACAATATACGGAGCCTGAAATCGATCTGAAGTCTATCGGTGTACTGATATTCTTAGTTGGAATCATTGGCAACTTTTATCATCATTACCTCCTTTCCAAGCTCAGAGGCAGTAAAGAGAAAGGCTATAAAATTCCGCAAGGCGGTCTTTTCAGTATGGTGATATGCCCTCATTATCTTTTCGAGATTCTTGGCTTCGTAGGGATCTCGTTCATCTCCCAGACATCGTTTTCGTTTGGCTGTGCTGTGGGTGTAGCTTTATATCTATCAGCAAGGAGTAATGTTACTAGGAAATGGTACCTTTCTAAATTTGAAAATTTTCCTAAGAATGTTAAAGCTTTGGTTCCTTTTGTTTTCTAAAGAAAGTGATATTACTTTGTATCAAAGTCCCATTCTATAATGACACTTTTATCATGTATGAAGTTTGGTAGCTGCATAATTTGTCACTTGGAATATATCCGAACTTTGATCGAAACTGTTGTAACAATACCGAACTTTGGAATTCCTTTTATCACTTGCACTATTTGATAGTGTATTTTAAAGGTGTATATATGTGTTTATGTGTACATCATAAATATTACATCAGTATAAATAATAGTAACATATATTTAAAATATATTATCAAATAATGTACGGATAAAAGGTCTTTCATTAAGTTTGGTATCGTAACAACAATTTTTATTAAAGTTGGAGTATTTTTCAGATCCTTTTTCCTGTATAATGCAGGCAAGATACTTTCTTTGATCATTTATATTTGAATCGTATACCGTCAAACCTCTCTATAATAGTGTTATTATATAATGTAACTTTACAAAGAATTGGTTGTTAAGACATTGTCCATTATAATGAAATTTTATATTAGAGAGAAATTTTATAATAGAGAATGGATGATATAAAGAGGTCTGACTATATTCATTTTTGTTCAAAATATACTTAAAACTCCAAAGCTATGTTGTTATTATAACGTAATATTATTATAGAGATGTTTGACCGTGTTACTAAGCAAAAATAGAAACATAGATGCATGCATTACTTCAAACCTTCCAAAATGAAAAGATAACAAAAGTCAACATAAACATAACTTCTTTGCATGAATTCGAAATTAGTCGGACTTTAGAACAGGATCAACAACCTGACATCACACTGAGCAAAAAAAAAAAAAAACTAACATAGCTTAGTGCAATAGCACTTGAGTTGGATACCAACACAATTACCACCAGAGAAGCCTTCATTTCTACAAACAATAGCACAATTGTGATCATGCCAACATGGACCATGATAGCTATGGCTAGGTGACATACAAACTCTTGCTTCTACTTGTGGCATCATTATTCCTATTTCTGCACAATCCATATATATATATATTCATCAACAAACAAACAAAAAAATTGAGGTGAATTGATGTACTAAAGAATAACATGAATTAGATAGAAAAATTCGTCGTTAAATAATCCGTAGCTAACATGATTTTTTGATAATTAGTCTGATCTAATATGTTGTTAAATAAGACTAGTGACGCAACTTTTATTGTTTAACGACAAAAATTGTGATGGTTAGTATTAGAATAAATCAAGTATGATGACTATTAACGTCCTAAATAGACTGTTAATAATTCATATATTCGATCCCAACTGATTGTAAGTGCTTAATTGATGAATAAGTAATTTTAGGACAAAATTAAAATTAAAAAAAAAAAAAAAAGGCTACTCATCACAAGAGGGAAACTTACGTGAGGCAAAAATCAAGAGAACCACAGAGAAAAATCCAAAATATTTCCTCTCCATTTCTTAATTGATTTCAGCTAAACATGTATTTAGAAAGCTTTTAGTTCAAGCTGGGAAGAGAGTTAAGAGACATTGTTATATATAGATATAGTGGGGAGGGGAACCCTTCGGGATGGCCTAGTGGTTTTAGCATAGGACTTTCATATTTGAGGTTTTAAGTTCGGAACCCCTTATCAGCGAAAGCAAAAGATTTGTCTTCTAGGTCGAGCTTGTCGAACCGGGCTTGCTTGATGCGGAATACCTCTCCTGTGTAGCTTGAAAGCTATTGCATAGGAGCGGGAGTTTTACCCTGCGCACCCGAAAGATAGCGGTTGCGGATTTCCCAAATCATAAAAAAAAAAAAAGATATAGTGGGGGTCGTGATGTTCGAGCCACTTACGCATATCTCAACTAATTTTATAGTTCACCTTTCACTAGCAACATGTATGAGGTAACTCTATCCATCAAAAATAAGACATCTAATATTTTTTTTCGATCGGAATTTAAACCGGATATTTATATAAATCGATCAAATCTCAGGGTATCTTAACTTTTTGGTTGGAAAAAAGATTATCACGTGTGGCCCATACTTATAAAACATGAAAAATTCTTGTGAAAAAAGTGAAGATATTAAACAAAATTATCTTAGTACTAGGCGTGCATTGGCTAGAGGAGAATCTTGATGGATCTAATTATATAAATTTATCGTCACGTAGAAGGTTTTGAAAATATAATTTTCAAAACTCTCGATAAGTTTGTGATTACGATTATATGATGATTAAAATATTAAATTTATATTTTATATATAGAAATTATTAATTTAAAATCTAATAACTTTAAAAAAAAAATTTCAAATCTTAATTCCGTTTCTACGAAATAGGTCCTTGATTTTGAAGTCTAAAAATGAAGAAAGTTATACCATTAGTAGTTGGCCATAACTACAACACCAAGGAAAAGGATAATAATGACTTTTTTACTTGCCCAAGTATGACCCTAGTTATAATACATGTTTATAATTTGATTCAGGTTATTTAATTTAGTGGGTCAGATCGAATTAAATTGAAAAAAAGGAATGCATTATTTAGGGATAACAAATATTTTTATTCGATTTGAGGAATTCCATTCAAAATGGGACATTTTCTTTTACCCTTTTTCCTTGAATTATTGTAACATATACTAACATACATTCACCAAATTTGATCAAATGAAAGTACCAAAAAATTACATGCCATGAAACACTGAAAATATATTACTATATAAATTAATAAAAACACTTTGGTTTACATCTTCAACAATATCACACTCCACCCTACAAATTAGATTACTGAATTATGTGAATAAAAACATAGCACACAACCAAACTTTTTTGTAAATTTAAAAGTAGCACAACATGAAGTGTTGCATACATCTTATTTATAGCCAAAAATTAGCAACAAAAAAGGTACAAGTGAATCAGATTCCAGATATCTTAGATATGTCTTATGCATGTGAATCCATAGCCAGAATCGTACTGAGATTCATTGGATTCATAAGCTCCGTTGTACCAGACATGATTTGCTGCACAATGATCTTATTTGCCCTCTCAGATGGATGGAACGGGTCCCAAAACGCGTAAACATCTCTATTCGGGCACAAATTAGAGAGCGGTGTACATAGACCAAGACCGTTATATGGTCCTTGTCCACAACATGCTACCTTTGATGTTATAAATCCTGTCACAAAAAAATGGAATCCATTGTCAATATTAATAACACTAGTCAACCACAGGCCAGAGCCCAGAACCCAGAGCCAGCATAATGAAAATCCTGGCTCTGCCACTGAACATGAACAGGGGATGTAAATTTAAAGCATTATATTGATTTTACGAAAGTAAAAAAGATGTTTACCATATGCTTGTGGATTAGTAATGAAATTCGTATGCATTTGTTGTGTATTTGCAGCAATAAAAACATCGCTGCCTAGTTCACTATTTAACCCCTGCAACATTTGCGTAAGCTGGGGGTTAAACAGGCCTGCAGCTCGTTGCAACTCGGGTGAACATTCCCCGTTCCTGCTACGTTGAGCTAGTTCTGCTGGAACACAACCTAACGGTCCAGTTCCAGTTACAATTACACGACGAGCTCCAAGATTATACACATTCTGCAACAAATGTATATTAATAAAACTTCTGTATTATTATCTACCTATACAAAAAGTAACATAATAACTTCAATGTGCATTCAATGTTTTTCTGAATCTTTGTCACCTTTAATTAAAAACAGCTAGCAATTGACAACCAATTATGTTTGGTGAAAAACTTAAATTTGTTATAAATGTTTGTATTGAATGAATGTTATGTCAGAAAGGGGAAATCTCTGAAATTATCAACTAACAGATCGCCTAAACTCAATACGTACCATCAAGATTTTACGATATTCTCTTATCAAATAAGGGACATAATCTTGAATAGAAAATTGGCGTGATCGCGCAGAATTGGGCACAAGATAATAGTTGTTGACAAAATCATTGCCTCCAAGAGTCATAAGAACAAGAGCTTGATTTACAAGTCTTTGAGTATTTGCTTCACCAATAAGGCCACTTACTCTACTTTGATATTGTCTAAAATAAGCCAATTGTTGTGGCATTCGAATAATATTAATCTGCATATTATCATTAAACAGAACAAATTAATTATTAAAATGTTTGAAATAATTTGAATTTTAGGCTAAAGTTTTTTTGTACGTACAAATTGGATTCCAGTGTCATTTAGTATTCCAATTCCAGCAGATGCAAAGTTAGCACCAACAAGAAGTCTTTGTCCAGTAAGAGCTGGATCTAAGTAAGGTAGTGGTGACTCTGATGAACCAATTTGTTGACCTGAAAAAAAAGAGTAAAATAATCGAAGTTGATCGATCGATCACAAATTTAACTTATATATACTGAAAATGTAAAAAAAAATATTATATTAATATTAGGTCAACCTTGAAGAAGGATTTACCTTGTGTATATTTCTAGTGAAAATAATTGCTTATAACATGTAACTTGTCTTATGTCTATGTTAATTTTAGATTTAATTTTTATAAACGATTAGTTTTAGTATTTTTAAATTAGCTTATAATTAAAAGATTCTTTATATCATCGATGTATATAGAAATTAAACTTATAAAAGAAAACTATAGATAATTGTCTTAAAAAATAAAGTAGAACACGTAATCTAAAAAATAAGACAGATTATCATCTATAATAAGTTAACATTATAATTTTAGTGTTCATAAGTACCTTTCATAAAAGAGGCAAAAACACACATAATTAAATATCAGAACAAAAAACAGTTTAATACACAAAATATTTCACGTTCATCTAGTGTTCGATAAAAGGATTACACCCTAAGAGGACGTAATGTAGGTCATCTATCCTAGCACAAGCATCAGTATCCGACTTCACAGCTCGAACTCGTGACTTACAGAGACAATTTTACAATATCTCCACAATTCTCCAAATATCAAAGGTATATCCGAGATTCAAACTTTCTATGTGTTCTTAGCATTAACTTAAAAATTCATATTTATTATTTTCATAACTTCACATTCTACATCGAAAATATTAGGTTCATATGAATCTGATATAATGTACATACCATACATCTCACATTCACACAAAAATTTAGAAAAGAACCACCACTATTCTATGATAAAAAACATGACTTAATCACCGTATACTATCCTGATGCAAACATCAGTAACCTCGTGACCTATAAGTCATACGAAAATGTAATACTAAAAAAAGAGATGTATGGACTCAACTGATAATGTCAGGAATGTTGTAGCCATTAGAGAAACGACCAGTTGCTCTACGTGTTGGATAATCAATACCATAAGGTGGTGAATCAGCCCTTGCAGTAGTAGCCAAATAATTATTATTTCCACTATCAACAAGTGAATCACCAAACACAAAAAATGCCCTAGCTTCACTTTGACAAATAGCCACTCCAAAAATCAACAAGAAGCTCAAAATAATAGTAGGTGTGGCCATTTTGGCAAAAAAAATAAAAAAAAGTGTGTTGTTACAAAAATATTATAAATTGGTTTGTATTGTGCATTTGCTAGTAAAGCAATTAGACATGTATATATACAATAAAATAAAATGTAAAGAGAGTTATAACTTTTTGAGAGGTGAATTAAATGGACCAAGTTGGCACACAGTTGGAAATGAAAAAAAAAAAATGGACCACAAATTAACTTAAAATGAAAGAGCAAAGAGTATAGTGGTAGTTTGAGGTATTTAATTTGGACAGTTTGGAAGTCTCTCTGAGTATAGTATTGTATTTTATTTATTTATTTCTAATCATAAGACAAAAAAAATATTCTTTTTTCAAGCCTAACAAAAACCTTTCACATTTTATATAACTCCATACTATATATATTCATATATTAGTATTGATTCGTATACGCTTCTTAAGAAAAATATTAAAAATTTCAATTCATATTGATATCTGAAAAGAGAAAAAAGTTATATATAAAGTGTAATTGATGATATTTTTAATGTTACGAGGTCTTGCGCAGATTTATTTCAATAAGTAGATTGTATTATAATACATTAAAAAAAATTTATAAATTATTTTAATCGAACAACTGATATTTGAGTCAATAATTTAGTGAGATTGGTATATATGAAGATGGAGTGATGGCATGGGGCTGATTTGCGACCTACTAGGTACACGCTTCATTAGTAGCGAAAAAAAATATTTTCTTTCGTATCAAATGCAATTAAGATTTATTACGTGTATAATATGAAACTTCTGAAAGAATCACATAAATATAGTGCAACGTAAATAACTGAATTCACACTATATTTAAAATATCTTTGAATTAAGTCTAACGAGTCTCTATGTAATTCTGAACTAAAGAGTAAATAACATTTGTTTTAGGAAACTTAAGTATATTAAAATAAATACAGCTCGTCAAAACGACTAATATTTTTGAAGAAAAATACCTAACAACAAAAATAATAGGTCATTGATTATGTTGTTTGAAGACATTTTAGCAACAACAAAATATAGCTATATGCTTTTTATTAATGTAGGGTGGGGGGGGGGGGGGGTAGTTCAAATGTACTTAAAGGCCTAGTGGAAAAAACAACATCCATGTGATCAAAATAAATATTGCCAACGAATATATCAACTACAACTTATTAAAGTTTACATAAAAATAGAAAGTAAATCAAATAGTGTAATGGTGTTGTTGTACAAATTATTTAAACAAATTAGGGTTTAACTCCATAGTCAAATAGAGGGTTGTAGCTACTTTGACTACTACATTAATAGACTATACTTGAAACACTCACCCCAACCCCCATCCAAAAGATAAATAAATTAGTATAAGTCTTTTTTATAATTATTTATTTGAGTATTTAGTCCTCATACTATACGATTCAGTGTAGACTTTAGAGCGAATGATCAAAGATGATGATAAAATGATAAGTATTTCTTCTTTCTTGATCAAAGTTATTGGGTTCGAGTCCTTTTAAGTAAGAAATTGTCGCTATTAAGGAGTGTTTTATATATTTCAATGTGGGATTTTTTAATGCGAATTTAAATTTAATCGAATTTCAATATTAGGAAAAGAATTGACTTAGGACATGATATAAAAGCTTCTAACATTGATTTTAGTCACATGCTTGACATAGGAAAGTGATGTGTATATATCCGAGGCGGATTAAGAACTTAAATTTTAGGTATTTAACATTTAGATTTTTATTTTTAAGTGTATTATAATTTTAAATTATGAGCTTATATTTATATTTTTTTAATTTTAGTGAAATTTTAACTTTATTTGTATTGTATCAAAATACTGAATTCAAACAAACTGGATTTATATGAGTCTTCGTGTACACCATTATTCAAGACAATTTGAATGTGAAAGATCCTCAAGTCTATCCTACTAGACAAATTAAAAGGTTTTCTATACTTTTTATTGTTGTGGATATTATAATTTTGACATTGTGGATATTATAATTTTGACAATAATTTATGCATTTATTTTTAGTTTGATCATGGGTGATAGATTTGTTATATCGAATTTTGATGAAATTAATTATCGAATAGATTATTTTGGTAATTTCTTTTTTCTTTGTAATTGAGTTATTCTTTAAATTTTTTATTTGTTTGACTATATACTCATCGTATTAATTAAAGAGCTCTCAATTGAATGTATTGTTATAAATATCTTTTTTTTTTGTTTGAAAATAATAATAATATTAGGTTATGTTTTTTTTAGCAATGTCATTTTCGAGTAATTAAGAAATTAATTATTATCCTTATTCTAGAGATACTAACGATAAATGGAGATGTCATGATCATTATAAATTAATTCAACAAAATATAAATTAAGTTTACATAATAATACTCGGGAAAAAAAAAGATAAATAGAGATGTCATGATCATTAGAAATTAATAATTTAACTAAGTCCTCGAATATTAATCAAAATAATAAAGATAAAATCAAAAAGGACCAGAGAAAAATAGGGGCAGATCTAGAATTTCAATTACTAGTTTACGCAAATCAAATAATTATTGTCCAAATCTTGTATATATTGAGAAATTTGCTGAATAGTAATGAATATTTGCCTCGTAAGAATTAAGTCGAGATTCTAATAAAAATGCATAAATTTCAAATTAAAAATGTATCATTTGGAAAAATTAATGGCGTCATATAGTGAAACCAATATATTCAGGCAGATCAATGTCAACTAATTAAATCACTTGCATTGTACGAGTTTAGCACATTAATTAAGTAGACTTGATTCTTTTAAATTATATCTCCCATTAATTAATTATTCAATACAATACTTCCTTAAACTAAAAACTAAATCTGTCATTTAGAATTGATATAAAAATAAAAAATAATTTAATAAACTATATTATATATATATTAAAAAGAAATACGTCTTAACTTTGTTATTGAAAATTAATATATCTTTCATTATAAAATACTCATAAATAAATTTCGTAATGTACTATTATTAATTTTATAAATTAGCGTAATTTTTCGCTACGATAATATAATTTACAAAGTAAAATATAAAGAGGAAAAAAAAAAATATATCTTCACATATCTCCAACAACCCCAACCTATTTTTCCTTCTTATTAAGAAGAAAAGACAAATTATTTTTATGTCACAACCATATAATAAAGATTTATAATAAATGCTAAATATGCACTTAAAAAACAATGAAAATTTACTTTAATTACACTATAAAAAAAATTAAAACATTTTTTTTTAAAAAAAAAAAGGACCACATGTGCCCTCTCCATAAATCATAATCATGCTCACGGGTAAATCAAGGATCACTACGAACTAAATTAATTATATATTTGATTAATTGAATTTGTTTGAAAATATTTAATATTTTAGAAGAAAAATGAAGGTCATTTTTTTCCCTAAGCTAATGTTAATTTTCCAATTAGTTATAAATAAAAAAAATTATTTTATTAATTTACCATTGAAAAACATTTTTGGAGTCCATTTTACACTTTCAAAAAGAATGAATTATAAAGATAAAAATAAAAAAATATAATTAATTTTATTTTAATTTTGTAAATTGATACGATAGAGCTTTCTAATATAAGATACAAAAAATAATTTTGAAACAAATATTTTTAAAAATTACGATGAATAATTTATGACGGACGCAGAACTTTAAAATTGTGGTAGGTTAACAAGGACCAGAAATAACTATAGTCTATACAGTACAACCTACACCAGAAATTTTCACACACCAACTAAATATTAAATATTTTTTCGAATGATTTAAGCTTATATTTGGATATTCATTAATTAATTAATTACTAACTCCTAACTAGGATAGTACTCCCACTTTGACTATTCTTTTACTCATTATGTTTTTTTTTTTAAAAAAAAATAGTATAACTATTAACTAGTATAATCTACTTGCTAAAAGAAAATTGATGTTATATGGTCCAAAATATGAAAAAAAGTATTTAATCTATGTATAAATACTTTTATAATGATTATGTATGCATTAGAACATTCACTAAATAACCTTAAATATTTGTCTATGAAGAACTCAATAATGTTTTATTTGATAACCGTGATGTCTGAAACAATTAACATACACTAGTATCATCTATCACCAACAACAAGACATATCAGGTAACTCTGTCGATCTGATACCTATTGTATATAAAAACTGTACATGTTAATATTATTGTATATTAAGTTGAACCCGCTTTTAGGAACTCGTAACTTCAAATTATGAATCTGACTCTGCCCGCAAAATAAAGTTATACTATGTAACATAAGAAACTAGAACTACAGAAAACTAAACCCAAGATCTTTACCAAGTACTTGCTATTAATTATTATACAACTTTGCTAAACTCAGTGATACATTAAAAGAAAAATATTTTCAATGAAATAACTAATGAAAATGATAAATGATGTTTGTCTCAATCACAGCCTCTATTTCAGCTGAAGAAAAGGGATAGCAGCTTAAAAGTACAGGACTGTTGGTTGCTCAAATCAACAAGATATCGAGTATAATCCCACAAGTAAGGTCTGGGGATGGTGGTGTCACGTGTGTACGTAACGTCGCCCCTACCTTTTATCTTGTAAAGGTAGAGAGACCTCAGCTGAAGTACCATAATATATCTGTACTTGCTTTGTTGTTCATTTATTGCAAGCGTGGTCGAATATAATACAGTAAAAGGACATACTTCTGCTTGAATTGAGGCTTCTACTCATGGCTGTTGTTGGTGCTTGTAGGTAGTTGTTGCTCTTCAATTGAATTCACCAAATGTCCTTTACTGCTTGAACATCGTTGTGTATTGTTGTACCCCGACCTTGTTCCTTACTAGAGCTGCAAGTTTCCTACGACAAGCTTTTCAGTTCTCTGTTCCGCCTGACAAGGGATATGGACAACAAATTAGGTGTGCAGATTCTTTACGAAACCATTGTAGGAAATAAATGAGAAATACATAACTCGCTAAAGGCACACACCATAACAAAGAAATGACTACTATGTGAGAAGCCTGTTCACTTAGTTTAGTTTGTTCAATTGCATACTGAATGATGAAGAACACCAGCGAACCGCAAGGCATAGGCACTGTCTATTGGATTCTTAACTTTGGGGGTAGGGGAACTACTCTTAAGAGAAACTAATGCACCAGCTTCACAGTATTACATGTCGTGATCAGCAGTATCCTTGTTATATTCAGTCGCATACTTCTCAAGATATAAATATCCATTATACGCTAAAAAGTCCATGGCTGTTACAAGCAGAAACCATACAAAAAGCAAATGGAATACTGTCTGTTTTGAATGCTTACCAATTTCAAGAAATTTATGGAACACCTATCCGAGAAGGTTCTCAAGAGTTATTCCATCATCACATACGCAGTTAAAAGTGTTGAAGTTATTAACAGTGATGAAAATTACCTCACGTTCTAATGTCAGGTTCAAGCAATCCATTTCTTGCATTCTTTTTTCCTTGTATCGAAGTCAAAAATTGGAAAGACTGAGGCTTTTATCTACAACTTAGGAAGGACTTGAGCTACTTCTAAATGAAGAATATGTAAGTTGGCAATGATCACTTAATTCAACTAAAAAAAGAATTAACAGTTATGAATCCTAATGCTGCATCGTATCTTCTACTTTGAACCATCAATGAAGCACTACTGGTAATACTAGTGAACACCAGGAATCCAGGATCCTACATCAGACAACAGTAACAAGATAAATTTATCAGCAATACCAGGTCAATGTCATGTTTTCACGTTCAGAACATTACTTAAATGACAGCATTCTCACTTTTGAAATCTGAGCCAGCAATTATACTTCTTTGTCTGTTATAATATTTTACTCTTACATAAGAGTTTTAGCCAAAGATTCGAAAGCTGAGAAGTACTAAGATAAGAAAACATAGACATTACAGAAAGTTTCCAGATTCTTACTCGTCGGACCTAATTCATGAAAGTTCTGGAAGCTATTACGGCACAAGGTTAATTTTCTCTTTTTTCATTTAGTACGTTGCGTGGCTGCTGGGACTCAATCTGCATCAATTCTTGCACTAATTTTGATCTGAGAATTCTGAGCTAACAACTTTCCGCATTGTAAACCTCAACGTTAGGAAAGCATTCTGAGGATGGAAGAATCACCAGTTCATATCTCCTTCTTATAAGAATGAAGCTGAGACAATAATCAGTTGCTGAATCAATCATGTCCTGAATATAGTACAGCGTAAAAATGATTGCTCAGAAGTCCAAAGTGGAGAACTTCATTGTCAGAGAATTAACTGTGCATCATGAAGTAACAAAGATTCAAAAGTACCTGAACGAGAGTCCAGCTTCCACCACGCATGAGCATCTTCCTTCGAGATGGAAGCATCAACATCCTCTTTATCTTCCCCAGAAAAGATTCCATCAGAATCATCACTCTCAACTTCAGAGTAATACAACTTTTTCTCTACTTCAGGATCATATGTCCACTCCAATCTTTTCAAAACATCTCGGTCCTTCCACCGTCCAACAACAGAGACAGCTTCTTTCTTGGCCTTTCCCATCATAATCTCTTGCCACGAGAAAGCAGCATCCGCTGTCCTCTTAAGAGCACCATCATTACTATCACCAACAACCACCGTCTTCAAACACCTCAACCGTGCCTCCTTCAACACTTCCACAAAATCAGAATCATCAGACACAAGAACCACATAATCCACCATCCTCTTATCCATTACATCAACCAAATGATTCCTCAACGCGATATCAGCAGCCTGTGGCTTATCCGACACAGTCCTAACCCAAAAACCTGCCCGTTTCAAATCATCCGCCAAACCATACCCAACTTTCGGGGTCAAAACATCCCTAACAGCACCCTTATACTTATCCATCTTCATCGCATACTTAGCTACCAACTTCACCCTCATTTTCCCTCTAGCAGACTCAATCTGATTCAACCTTTTCGTCTGCTCACGTTCGTGAATTTGCTTAAAATGATTCACAAGCTTCTCATTAGTATAAAATCTCCTCCCACACACTCTACATATATAAGGATCCTCAACCTTAACAACCCCACTTTTCTCCAACAAATTCAATGTTTTCCGCTCTTTTCTTTGCTGCCTAACTAAAGGAGGAACATAACTAAAGGCGTGTCGATTCGCATAAGCTACTGTAAATCTCACAACCCCAAATTGTCCAGCTGCCTTTTTGAGCTTAGTGGCAGCATCAAATGGTGGAAATGACTTAGGTGGTTTGTTATCCAAATCCCAGAAAATTCCAACACTAGCTCTAATTGGTGAGTCTAAAGAACCAAAACCCAGATGGGATTTGGACTCAAAGTGACAAAATCTTTTAAAGAAACGAATAGCATGTATAAAGGAGCTTACTTTGACACAGTTCATCATTCTTTAAGGAAAAAAATCGAAATTGAGAGTTTCTTGATGCTATAGAGGCAAAAAGATTACAAACCCAGTATAGTAAATTCAAATAATTTCACAAAATATCATCGGAAAAAGAAGGAGTTTAGGTTTCCGGTACCTTAAATGCTTGATTTCGCCGGAGACGATGGCTCTACCCCCGAGAAATTTGGGGACTCCACCGTCCGTGTAGCATCTATTTCCCCTAATTTGAACAGGCTAATTTACTAATTTACCCTTTAAAATTTTGAAATTTTATAAAATAATTTATATTTTAAAAGATATTAATTGTAAAAAATAATTTAATAAATTGTGAAATAATTTGGGATAATTATTTTTAATAATAAAGACACTAATACTCAAATTTTATTCCTTTTCTTTTTAGGAAGCACGGATAATTATTTGTTTGATATTGGTTTATTTTCGATCTTCCTTCAAAAGTTTGATTATTTTTTAATCTGATTTATTTCATATTTAATGCATGAAATATTTACTCGTCTTTTTTTATATTCAGTAGAAATAATAATTGCATGTGAAAAAAGGTGAGGAGAATGGTGTTTTTATTGTTTTAATTAAGTCGTTTTGTAGCTACATCAAGAATTTACTTTTATTTTTTGGACTATATCAATTACATTGTATATAATTGAGGAAAGAAAATTTTGCACAACCTCTTGATATTAAATAATGATCGGAGTTTGAGGGTGGACCAAAAGTACATCAATTTCACGTAAAGAAACAAGGTGATTATGGGTCTAAACTCAAAAATATGAGACTATATTATGATTTTTAAGTTATCATTTACGATCAGAATACAACATCTTACTTTAAATATATGTATAGGTTGATCGTTCTTGTGATGGTTCTCAAGGATCCAATATGACTACATAGGTCTACATTATCACAATATTATTCTACAGAACCGGACTATTTAGAAGTTCAACTCAATTTTTTTGTGGTGACATACGGGAAAGATCGACCTTTCTAATACATATTCAATCGTACCGATATGACCGCGTTGATTATTTTCGATCGGACAAAAAAATTATTTCATAGATAGAGAATCCTTTGGGCCGAGGGACGGAGGAAAGGGCTTATTCAATTTATTGGGCCGTATATGAAATGTAAGCCTCGTTTTACTATTTGGGCTTTGTAACTTTACAAATTTTTTCATAAAACAAATAATTGCTTGCGATAGCACTATTTAAAATATAGCCCATTTTACTACAATTATTTAAAATTCAACCAGTTTGTTTTTCTCCTTCTTTGCAATGTCATGGAAAAATGTAGATCATCTTAGAAGGTGGAATATCACGTTAGGAGTGTTAAATGGGTTAAATTCGGAAGGATCAAAATGATCAAGTTAGTAAATTACTCGTCCAGATTTTATTTGAACTAAAATATGTTGAAAAATGAATCATAACTCGTAATTATCAAAATAATATAAATAAAAATATTCGAAACTTTAATTTTCATTGAAAATAGCTATTAGGTCAAGCAAGCTTATTTCAAATTGATGTTTTAAAAGGTGAGAAACGACACCACTAATGTCACAACACAACAATCAATTATCATAATAAAATGAGACTTAAGTTACGTTACCCCCTAATTAAATTTGTAATAAAATTTAAATTATTGATTTACCTCATTTATAACCTAATTATGTATACCGTCAAAGAATAAAAAGAGTTAAAATAAAAACTTAAACCAAATAATAAGTCCAAAGTAAATTGATACATGGTCATTGACTACAAAAAGTTTTGGCTCAAGTTGATATTTTAGTACTCTCTGCCTTTCAATTAGGTATTGATTCATCTGATTTCGACTTGACATAAAAATTAATTAAATTTAAAAAAATATAAATTTTATAATCTTAAATCAAAGATATATAAAATATACTAAAATACTCTTTAATCTTGTAATCATAAATTCTGAAAAATTAAAATTTAAATATTATTTAAAAAAATACTCTTTTTAAAACGAATTATAAAAAAAATATAAAATAAACAAATTGAGATACTTGTCTCAATTTAAATCAACTGTGTGAATATACCTTTTTAGGTTAACAACTTGAATAAGAAAATCAAAAAGTTATTATGTGTATCATGTTCTTGACTTCTTTAGTGTTTGACTTCAAATACTCCAAACCATTTTCATATATCTATTTGACCTCTACTAGTGTTTTTTGATTCGTTGGAACATGGGATAAAGATAATAATTTTGAAATAAAATTTAAAATTAGTTTCATTTCATATTTGATATATAAGGTATTAATTTATTTCGAGATATTTTATTTCATTATTTATATTAAAATGAAATGATAAGATAATTAGTCGATATTAAAAGAAGAATAAAATAATTTCATAATTTATTTATTGTTATGGCATTCAGCGTACCCTTTGATTCGTTTTTGGATTCCTTCTGTCAAAGCATTTGAAAACTTAAAAATCGTTTGACAAGAATTATATTATATTTATGATAGAGACTATTTCTTATTAAATATATAGTTTGACTTTGAATATTTTTATCACCCGATTAGGGATGTGTTGGAGCGGGAAGTATACTTTTATTTTTATTCAGAGTTTCGAGTTCGAGTCGATTTTGTTACGGAGCATTTCATCCCCCCCCCCTCTTCCCCCGTTAAATATGGAATTTTCCTGCGTAAATTTGAATTTAATCATACTCAACCCCACCCACCCCCTCCTAAATATAAAATTTTCCGCTTAAATTTGAATTTAATCATACTCAAACGTAAATATACACATGATTTTAGGGAAAAAAGGAATTCTTGTCATATACAATAGTCAAATATTGAAACTTTGCCTCATGTTATATTTGCGGTGTATTTCCATGAATGTATCTACTTTCTTCCCTCGTGGAGCATGGAACACTAATAATTTTAATTTTTAATCGTGAATATTGAAGCTACACTAATTTTCTTTATTATATTAGTCATTTTAGTCGATATTAGTGTACGTACATTTTATATTATGCAATATATATATACTATTTTCAATTATATTGATAAATTAATTGGTCGAAAGATATGTATCAAAAATTGTTTTTTTTTTGTGCGTGTGTGTGGAAATTCTTAGGTTTAAAGCCATTAACATTGCCTTGTAAGGAATTCTTGTATGTCATATATTATGGTCAAAGATTGAAATTTTGCCTCATGTGATATTTGCAATGTTTTTCTATTGGAGCATGGAATACTAATAGTTTCTATTTTCAATCGTAAATATTGAAGCTAGACTAATTTCCTTTATTATATTGATTATTTTAATCGTTATTTATAACTATTATAAAATTACTTAATAAAAAATGTTTTATTAGTAATTGCTTTCATAAATACTGTGATTTAATCTGTGATATTATCGGACGGAAAAAATAAAAAAAACTTATGTATAATGTCAATATATATGATAAAGTATCAAACATCAAATATAATTACACAAAGTCTCGATGTGACCGGTTTTATATTTGACCAATAACTCAAAGATTAGGCACAAATTAAATTTAATTTCAATAAAATTATGTTGTTAATCGTGGCTACTTGACTAAAAACTAATAAGTAATAATTTTTCAATGTACCTAATATTCTACAAAACCACAATTAATTCAGATTTATTCAATTGAAGTGTATGACCGCCAAGCTAAAATTGTCAAACACAATAAACCAAATACTATATATTAAAATTAATAAGACTTGTTCAATTCTTTACTTGTTATATATGACATACTCCAACAAGTATAATACATTTAATTATGTGAACGTATCGCCTCGTTGAACGCGATGCCCTATTTTATTATCATCATCCTGTCTTTTTTTCTCCCGAATATACTAATTATTATCGATCGATATAGAAAATTTATAAGTTTCAAATTCTAAATTTGCCTCTAAATATATATATTATGGCAGAATTTATCACTCGAGAAAACAATCCTCCTCCAAAAGATCCTTTATATAGATCAAGTAAAATAATTGTTTGGTGATTTCTAAGTTGCATTCACATTTCCTTTAATTAGCTTTTAAAAAAAATAGAATGATATGAAGTTGAAAATATTTGAAGAAAACCATATCATATAACATAATCTAAGTATTAAATATTTTTAATAATTTTTAAAATTTATAACAATTAAACGTCTGCTCTACACGTATAATTTTTAAAATTTATGATTAAACGTCAGTTACGTGAAACACGAGGCGGGAATAATAAACAAACACATCATGTTAGAAAAAAAAATGGAAACGTCTTGTTACGTGTTTCCATTTTATTTTTCAAACTCTCAAAACGCGGCTAATTAATTTAGTCAAATTCCCAACTTTTTCCCTACAATATACTTTATATTATAATTTATTACCCCATGCACGTATATATCAATAACTCTTCTTCTCTCAACAAACTCAAATATATTATTCACCCACCAAAAAAAAAAAAAAAAACTCATCACGAAAGAAAAGAAAAAATGGCATCACACATCAAGAAATGCATGATTTTATTTCTAATAATACTATTAATTGCATCATATTTCCATCGAGAAGTATTAGGATTACGAATACTACAACAAGAAGAATGGTTGAAACAAACGACGGATTTAATCGTTCAATCACTTCCTCGAGGTCCATCTCCGTCTTCAGGCGCGAGCCCGTGCACTAATATTCCCGGTGGGAAAAGGCACGGGCGGTGCGCGCTAGCGAATATTAAGGAAGAAAAAATAATTGCTAGTCAAGTTGATAATATTCATAGAGCTTCTTCTTTAGCTTATCCAAATAATAATATGGCTCAATTTGGAATTGCAAGTTCAGAAAATAATGATACACAAAAGCAAGGATAAAAAAAAATAATATTTTTTTATCAATTTTTTTTAGGATATAGTATATACTTTTTTTATTGTAAATTCCCTAGCAACTTCTTAGGGATTTTTTTTTCAATATTTTTTTTTTGGTCAAAGAAATCTTTGTTATATGAGTATATGTTGGTGGAGGACAACTAGATAACTTCAAATTTTGGTTGTTAATTAATGTATATTATCATAAACATTGTATTCATATATTTATTAATATATATATGTTAATTCTTTCATCTTTAATATTTCCCTTCAATTTTTTTTTTATTATAGTGGTTGTTGTTATTAGTTTGTGTTGTTATTATTGTTTTATTGTAGTTGTTGTTATGACTAATTAAAGGTGAAATTTTCAAAAAGAAAAATATTTTACTTCAAATATACTAGGTCAAAAGTGTAATCGTTGATGTTTTATCTGTTTTTAAATCTTTTCTTATCGTGAACTAGTTAGAAATTTATGTTATAAAATATAATTTTTTTATTTTATGTTTTATCGAATCAACTCACTCATGAAAAAACATACTTTGATAAATATATAGCTTCTCATTGAGATACTAGAATAAAAAAGAAAGATTTTCTTTTCTTATTGACTCAATCAGAATAATACGGGAATATATAGATATGAACTTTTTAAATAGTAAAATAGTGACGTTGACATAATCTTCAATAATATAATATTGCGTCTATTGCAATTATTTTCTTGTTTAATTTTGATTTAGCGTGAATTACTTTTCTTTTTTTTTAAAAAAAAAAGAAAAGAAATGGTCTTACCCGGTTCTATTTAGTCTGAAGTGCAAGGCGAAAGTCATGATCTTTAATTTTTAATTGTGGTATTAAATATGTATATGAAAATTTAGAACTGAAAATATTCCAAATACGAAAAAAAAAATTCTTTTCAAGACTCTAATAATAATACTTTCTCTGTTCCTCTATTTTCAAAAGAATAACTTTTCTTTTTTACATTATTTTAATTTCAGTTTCCACCATTCACAAGATTAAAAGACATTTTAATACATTTTACATAACTTTAATTTAGGATTATAAAATTGAAAATTTCTTTTTTATTTTTTTAAAATTTCATATCAAATTAAATTATGTCACTTTTTTAACGATAGAGAGTATTTTTATTTGAAACTAAATCCCACCGTCGAACTATCTTTTTATGTATTTCTCCATCTTTTGGAATCCCTTTAATATGGATACTATATGGTAAACTTGAAAATAATTTAAATATGTATGAAATTTACGTATAGTATCTATATATAATATGGATAGTATATAATAACAATACGTAATACTCTAATATACATATAGTGAATTTAAAACTTTTCGGAATTAATTCTAAATTGAAGTAGTTTAACTTATGATATTTCATACATTTAATTTCACTGTTTTACCTTCAAATATGTTGATCTTTGATTTTTATTTTTATAAAAATTTAATTTACGATGCAAAAATATAAACGTATGACTTGAAAAAGATACTAATTTAAAGATCAAACACAAAATGGACAAAAGTGCAAACGATCCAATTTTATACAAATGGGCCATGTCTTAAATTAGGGCTAAAATGGGCTATCCGTGCAAGTTTGCCTCCTATGAAAGAACTTTGAAGCCCACAAATCATCCAGCCCAACTTATCGTAATATTACGATTTAAATGGTAATATCGAATCGCTAATTATAAAAAAAAAATTTCAAACTTTATTATTCTATTTCTTCCAAGGAAAATTTAGGGCTTTAATCTAAGGTACTTGGATTTCTAATCCAAAGTTATATTGAAGTTTGAATGTTTATTAGTTTGAACTCTATGAATAGTCTTTCAAACTCTTTTTAACACATTATGTTGAAGTTCAATTTGCTAAAACTTTGAGCACAAGGAAAGTTGACCATACATTAAAAAAATATTCCCTCTGTTTCAATTTATGTAGCGCTTTTCATTTTTCGAGAATCAAATAGAAAATGAGACAGAGGGAGTATATTACTTTTTATTTCTTTCTATAGGAGTTTTTCCATGTTTGTTTTTTAGATTAATTTGTTTCATATGTGAACTAAATTATCTAGGGATTATAGCGCAGAAATTATAATTGTTTGATTAATTTATCCTATTTGAGGGATGAGTTAAACTAATACCAACTTTGATGAGAAAATTATGTGTAATATTTCTGACTAAGTTTGAGATTAACTTTATATCTTATTCTGTATATCAAATAACCCTTAGTAACTTAAGCTTATATATATCATAGAATTGGAGATAGATAATATTTATCACTTGAGTAATTCTTATTCGCGAAATATATATAGACCCTACTAAGCTTTCCCTCTAGCAGGTAAATAAAAAGGAAAAGTAAAGATGTTTGTATAGAATCCAAATAAAGGTCCTTTTTGCTCAAGGCAACACTTACTCAATACCACTCAATCTCCAATATGTTCTTCCACATGTTTTGACAGCATATATACTACTAATGTATATCTCAAATTGACCAATTATGATAATTTTTTTCCTTGCAATAATGTTGGTGGAATCTTTTTTACTTTTTGTAGGACTAAAAATCATTTCACAATATATGTATATATATATATATAGCGTAATCGATAATATTAGTCTATCGACTTTTTAAGTCTAAGGATGTGGAGTTCTAAGCAATATACACCTTCTGTCCTCTGATTTAATTTATACGACACTCAGTGTTTTTAATTGAGAACGTACAAAGTTTTAAATAATTTTAAATTTATGGTTTGAAACAAACCAAAGACATTTTTTACATATAAATACATGTCATGTGTCGATATATGCCACATCCATCGCCCCTTTATATTTAAACATAAAGAGTAAAATTTTTTGAGGATATAGCATCGAATCACATCTGACGTCATGTATATAAGCTAAGGTGCTTTCGACACTCAAATAGGTCTCGAGTATGAGCCCTGCAAATACATGCAAAACTTCTTGTTGACCAAACAAGGATTGTGGTGAGTGGTAAGTACTCCTTCATCCTTAACCAAGAGATCTCGAGTTTGAGTCCCTTTTGGTACAGAGTCTCTTTTGTTAGAGAGTGATTTAACCCCACTAGGACTTTTCAACACGATTCAGCTTTAGTTAGACTCTAATGTGGATATCGAAGAAAGAAAAAAGAACTTCTTAGATCTATACATTCATATACATCCAAATTATTGTAATGATGGAATACTATAGCTCAAGGGTTTATATGCTGGAGATTTTAGGGTAGTAGAGAGAGAAATTAACCTATAGGTTATAAATTCAAAAATGAAAGTGATACATGCATGTATATGTGGATAAGAATAGAGGGTACAAAAGGAGCAACTATATATATAGATATATTCTTATGACATTGATAGTACAATAGCTATAGTCCATTTTTTTTTCGAAATATATGTATGTTACATAGTGAGGGGGGCCTAATTTAATTTGTACAAGTAATTAATTCATTTTCTTTTAATAACAACCATAGGTTAATTTTGTCTAGTATTGAGAGTACGAATGATTCTCATGTTTCCTTAACCCAATGCATTTATCTTTTTTCAGATATTGTTACAAACATTATCATTATATTATGTTTTGTGTTTACTACGTATAAGGATATAAATTGTGATATGAAACGGGGGACAGACTTAAGAGGATAGAGGGGATCGAGATAGAAGTGGAACGGGATAGGTAGGAGTAAAACGAGTCTTGTCTTGTAGATTTCACTAAGCTTACGAGATGAGATAAGACGAGACTTGAATTTCATACTTGTGCACATTGTACAAATACTAATTTACTTTTTCCGTTTCATTTTGTAGACATAATTTGACCTTGTACTATAAAGGAAAGACTTTTTAAAAAAGTTAAAACTTTTATTGTTATATTTGTAATGTTAAGTTGCTTGTTAAACATAACTAAAAACATTAACAAAATCAATAAACAATAAAATGATGGACAAAATACAAGTAACAAAAAAACATACTAGTGAGTCTAAAATTTAAAAAAGATTTTAAGACAACATGCATAATTTTTTATATGAAAAAATAATACTAATAAGAATATGAATGCATCGATTAACACAAAATATAATTATGCGTGAAAGAAAAAGTTTTTTTTTTTATATTAAAAAAAAGAATTTCTTGAATATGTGAAAGTGATGACGTCATGATGGGCTTAAATAATAACTGGACCGGATCTACCCAAGCCCAAAGCCCGAGGCCTGTAGGTTCTTTTACTTTGTTAAACGTGCATGTAATAATAAGACAATTTTTATTTTATTTCTTATCATCATACATCACGTGAACTATTTTTATTTAAGAATATCGAACGATATGGTGTCGTGAATAAAACAACTTCTCATTTACTTCTCGTTTAATTAGTGATTTTAGCTATGAGTCATTAATGAATATGAAAGAAGCCATATAGAGTGTTTTTAATATCTTCCGAAAGAAGTTCTACGAGACGCGAATTCATAATAGTTGAGTTTCAATATTGATTTAGAATATCGTGTGAGAAAATTAAAAGGATATTATGCGTATTGAGCAAATCCGACGTTCAGTATCTAGTTGGAGTCCGACTAAATTTGAATTTTCACCCGAAAGTTCCTCACTGGCGATAAAAAAACTCTATAATAAAACTGACTTATATCCAAAGAGGTTAAAATACGAAAATTTTAGTTAAGGAAAAAAGAATTCACACTATTCCACCATAATAATTATTTGTGACTGAGCAACTCCATTGATACTGACTAAAAGAAGGAGTAAAAATAAAGTATGCGCAAATTATATTTTACTTAAAATTATATTTAAAAGATGAAATTTAATAGCAAGGATGAAGTTGTGGAAAAGATAGGATATATGCAAATTATAGGAAAAGTATGAAATTATTAATAAGATAATATAATATAAAGTTACAATAATAAAAGTTAACTCAAAGATTTTGAAAGTTGATATAATAATATTAAAATAATATTGTGCTAAATTTTGATAATTGATATATGATGTTAAATTAGTGTTAAGTTATTGCGATACTTGAAATTTGAAGAAGATAATAAAATGTATATGAGTTCTTTTTTATAGGTAAACAATAGATATTAAAAGTTTAACCGCTTAACAGATTCTAAAATACTGAATAATAAAAGGAAATAAAAATATAAATACAATAATTATAATTCATGTAAATAAAAACAATAAAATAATAATCACATAAAAATATAATTATTTTATTTCTCAATTATTACGACAATTTAATTCAAATTACATCATACTCTACACATAGTAAGCTACCTACTTATAAAGCTTCTGGCAATAGCTTAGTTTAGCTGACAATTCAATTTGAACCCTCCAAAAAAGTCCAACCCTAAATGCTATTTATTTTAAGTGTTTTTAAATTAAAATATTTTTAAATTTTTTATGATATTTAAGTAATATTTAAAAGTATTTTTCAGTTAAATATAAAAAGCAAAGTTATTAATTATAAGCTAATTTAAATAGGCATGAAATATTATATATTTCTTCATTTTAATTTTTGTTTTGTTCAATCAGATATTAAGCAAGAAAGTACTAACTAACATTTTAAGTGATGATCGAATTTTTTTATTAGAAAGGGCGGGCAAAGCAGAGAAAGAGATGTCTTTGCTAGAGGATCAAGCCACTCGAACAAAGTGTGACTAGCGGAATGCAACTTCTTGACGGACGAGCTTCAAGAAAAACATGCAAAGCACATTAATCTAGTTCAATGAAGACGACTGCCAGCACTGATATTTTATCAATTTTAAATAATTTTTGAGAAATTTCAAGTTAAGTCAATGATAATTATTCTTTTTAAAAATTAAATGCTAAAACAAATCGATCAAAGGAACTTATATTACGAAGAATTGATTATGTTCTTACTATACACATTTATCAATTTATAGTCTTTTAATTTCACATACAAGTATACTCATGTGTTTTAATTTTTTTTTTTTGTTATATAAATTTAAAACTATAACTATAAAATCAAACAATATATTGATATATATTATATGTCTTCCGTCTAGATCATAAATTTTAATTTAATTATTTTATATTTTTAAATATCGTATCAAATTAAAATTCGACAAATATAACAATGTTGATTATTAAATCAAGGATGCCAATAAGTTTGGAATTCCAAAACTGTAAATCTACATGTCCTGCATGAATTTCTGTTACTACCTCAATTGTTTATTCGATACATTATTATATCTTCTTAAACTGCAGAATCCTATTAAAATATAAAAAATATAATTGATACTTATAGTGAGGATAGTTTTTGTGGATGTCTAAAAATAATATTTAAAAATAGTGTCGAATATGATATACTGATAATGTTAACAATAGTATAGTATTAATATCAGATATGCTGATATTATTTGTCTACGAATCAAACAATTACGAGTTCGTTTAGTGTGATGAATAACTAGAGTTAATTTTGAGAGAATTATTAGTGTACTTTAAACAGCGGTTTAGTTGTATCCCGAAATGGAGATGGAATAATAATTTCATGATAATTTATCTTATTCTCGAACTGCTTATACTCTATTTTATATATTGTTTTTTTACACTCATATATATATATATATTAACAGAATTTTTAACCATAGTTATAATAATATTCACAATCTCAATTTCCTAATGGTCAATAAAATATACCATGTATTACTGAATTTTCACATGGAAAAATAATATCTACGTATAAAAAATAATATTAAATATGATGTATCGATGATGACAATAGTAGTAAAATTATACTATTAGATGTGATGATATTATTTGTCTTCAAATCATACAATCTTTAAGAGTACCATTAATTCGATTCTTTTTATTTGACACTATCACTTAACATAGTTTTATATCTGTATATAAACAATATAATTTTCTATCGATTCGTCAAAAATTGTAACTTTTGACTCACTATTATGGAAGTATGATAACAAAGTTTTTGAATTTTTTACCGTTTGATGATATTATTTGTCTTCAAATCAAACAATCTTTAAGAGTATCATTAATTCAATTCTTTTTATTTGACAGTATCACTTAACATAGCTTTATATCTGTATATAAACAATATAATTTTCTATTGATTTGCCAAAAATTGTGACTTTTGACTCACTATTTTGGAAGTATGATAGCAAAATTTTTGAATTTTTTACTGTTTGATGATATACTATACTATCATCTCTGTCCAATAGGTTGATGATAAGGTTAAAATAAGAGAAAAGGTTCAAACCCCAAAGCAGGTAAAATCCTTTACTTCCCTATCAGGGTTTATAGTAATGGTTTTGCTTGTATTAGATTCTTTTTCTCTTCCTTTACTTACTTACAGTGAGTACCAAAGCCAGCTTTTTTATTTCTCCTACCTAGCTAGCTGTTGCTACTACTGTCTCTTGTCCCCATCAATTTTTTTTTTCCCACTAGTATTGTTGTGTCACTTTTCAAACTCAAGTGATATGGTAAATCAAGAAAACTAAAAAAAGGGGTATTTTTATTTAGCTTTTAACTACATTTCTTGATTTATGCAAGGAACAAGACAATTTTGAGTAGGGTGTGTTGAGGGGTATAAAAAGAGTGAGGGGGAGAGATATGCAGCAGCAGCACCTGATGCAGATGCAGCCCATGATGGCAGCCTATTATCCAAACAATGTCACTACTGATCATATTCAACAGGTTATCTTCTTCTTCTTCTTTTACTTGTTTTTTCTTTCTTGATTCTTTTATCTGCTTTTATCTCTCTCTCTGTGGCTGGTTGGCTGTCTGAGTTCTTTGTGTATGTATGCAGTGTTGTACTAGCTGTTGTTATGCTTTTTCTTGGCTTCTAGTTGAATAAAGTTGCTTTCTTGGTTGATAAAGTGTAGTTGAAAAAAGGGTATTTTTGGTCAAGGTTAATTGTTTGTTGTGATATATATGGAACAAAAAAAGAAAGAAAAAAAGTTGCTTTCTTGGTTGATGAAGTATTGTTGAAGAAAGGGTATTTTTGGTCAAGGTTTATTGTTTGTTGTGATATATATGAAACAGAAAAAGAAAGAAAAAAAGTTGTATTCTTGGTTAATAAAAGTCCTGCTTAAAAGAGTGTTTGTTCATGTTTACTTGTGGTTATATACATGGAACAGAAGAAGAAAGAAGAAAATTTGTATTCTTGGTTGATAAAACTCCTGCTAAAAGAGTGTTTGTTCATGATTTCTTGTGGTTATATACATGGAACAGAAAAAGAAAGAAAAAAGTTGAATTGTTGGTTGTAAAGTCCTGCTTGAAAAAAGGGTGTTTTTGCTCAAGTTTTGTTGTGGTTATATACAGGAAATACAAAATGAAAGAAAAAAGTTGCAATCTTGGGTTGATGTAGTCCTACTAAAGAAAAAGGTGTTTTTGGTTATGGTTTTTCTGTGGTCATGCAAGGAATTCACAAAAAGAAAGAAAAAAGTTGCATTCTTGGTTGATAATAGTCCAGCTATAAAAAGGTGTTTTTGCACAAGGTTTATTGTTGTCATATACATAAAAGGAAGATGTTGCTTTTAGGTTCTTGCCATTTCTTCTTGAAACCTATGTTGCCTTGTACATGGAACTGAAAAAGTTACATACAAAAAGGAAATTTTTGCTCAAGGTTTTATGATTTATTGTCTGTGTTCATGTATAAAGAAAAAAGTTGCATTCTTGGTTGAAAGAAGTCCTGCTAAAAGGATATTTTTGCTCAAGGTTTATTGTGGCCATATACAAAAAGAAAGGCGTTGTTTTTAGGTTCTTGGCTTTGTTCTCTTTCTAGTAATCTCATGTCTTCCTAAAATGACTTTTGGTTGAGTTTTTTGCTTTCTGCAAAGTGAATTAAAACTAGTAAATAATGTGTTGACAATTTTTTTAAACTTTTCAAATGAATAAACTGTTAACTTCAGTCTAAAAGGCTTCATCTTCCCTTTGGAAATATCTTAAAATCTCTATGTATTGCTAGTATATTTAACAATGACCCTAGTTTTCAGTTGTAAAACATAATAGTAATACATAAAGATCCTTATGACATGGACAGTATTTACTGAGGCTTAATTGTCATATAGTTGTATGTTTGCTCAACACTGAGACAGCCTCTCGTAGAAATGTACGGTAAGACTATGTACTATAGACGTTGTGTGGCACCGCTTTTCCCTGGACTCCGTGCATAGCAGAAGCTAAGTGTACCGGGCTGCCTTTTGTGTTTTACTTAATAGCTGTTTTTTTTTGTTTTTTTCTGTTTCAGTTCCTGGATGAGAACAAATCACTTATTCTGAAGATTGTTGAGAGCCAGAACTCTGGGAAAATAAGTGAATGTGCAGAGTAAGTTCAGTTGATCATTCAGGCTAACCCATTCGGAATTCACTTCTTCGATACTCTTGTTTTTAGATATTTTCACCTGATTATGAAATATATCTGATGTTTTTATATATTCAACAATATGATGACATTCTTGAAACTTGAACATAGAATATAGAATGGTGGCCTGGAAAATATTTAATATAATTGCATTTTATAATACGGTTAACATTCTTGAAGCTTGAACATAAAATATAAAGTGGTAGCCTGGAAAAGATTTTACACTCTGGTTCCTTTATGGTTGCTAAAAATAATTGGCCCAAAAATTCAACTTGAAATCAATCGAATCATATCCATACGGAGGAGCCTTAGTGAAATTGTCTTTTAAGTAAATATTTTTCTTAAGGAGCGTATAAAAAGATAAACGTGATAGCTAAAATGGATCGGAGGGAGTATATTACTGTGCTATTTATTAAGTAAACACTTTTGGTAACTCTTCTTGCTGTGGCAGGTCCCAAGCTAAACTTCAGAGAAATCTTATGTACCTTGCAGCTATTGCTGATTCACAGCCCCAGCCTCCTAATATGCATTCACAGGTTAAAAAACATATCTTGGCATTTCAATTATCTACATTTGTAGTTAAGGATTTAACTTGTATACGTTGAGTCGTTAACAACGTAAAGAAATTCTTACTTTCTGTCAATGTTCATAACTTATTGTAGTAGGTAACATATCTTTTTTTCTTGGTAACTCACCACACCTTTTTATAGACGATAACAGCGTTAACCTCTTTTTCTACGATGTTATATTGCTCGGACACTCCAAAAATTGTTGCTGCATGTGTGTCGGGTACTTCAAAAATGCTTTACTTTTTTGAGTATCCGGGACACACCCTTTGATATTTTTGAAGAGTGTGAGCAACACAGCTTCAATATGTATTACTCCGATGTTGCATTTATTTTGTATCCTGCTACTTTCTTGTCTCTTTTCTTACAATCCTAATTCAGATATTTCCCATTTGAGCCGAGGGTATTTCTAGAAACAACCTCTGTACCTTACAAATGTTGGGGTAAGTTATGCATGCATCCTACCCTTCTAAGACCCTTCTTGTCGGATTACACTGGATATATATATGTTATTGTTGTTCATGTTTAGGTGACCTATCGTATACATAAGCTAATTAACACATGTTGTTTCTTGTCATTCTTGAATAGGCTTAACATGTTTGATAAGCTAGTTTGTAGTTGTAAATTTGATGTTTGATGTCCTGCAGTTAGCTTCTGGTGGGATGATGCAGGGAGGGGCACATTACCTGCAACAACAACAAGCTCAACAACTAACAACGCAATCGCTTATGGCTACAACAAGATCCTCTTCCTCAATGCTCTATGGCCAACAACAACAGCTATCATCATTGCAACAACATCAAGCAGCAGCTTATCATAGCCAGCAACTTGGAATGAGCAGCTCTGGTGGAGGAAGCAGCGGTGGACTTCACATGCTACAAAGCGAAAACACTCATAGTGGTAGTACTGGTGGTGGTTGTTTCCCTGACTTTGGCAGAGGATTAGGCAGTGCAAACAAGCTGGAAATGGGAGGTTCTATGTCTGATCAAGGACGGGGCGGAAGCTCGAGTGGTCATGGTGGTGATGGAGGTGAGAATCTTTACTTGAAATCTTCTGAAGATGGGAATTAAGTTTATGTATGTTAAGGTTGGTTTTTTCTATTGTTAGTTAAGGATTTTAAACTTTAAAAGATTTTGTTATCTAATGTGTTTTATGAAAAAACACAAGTCTCTTATGCTTTTGAACTTTTGGGCTTAGTATCTCAAATGTTTGAAACTTTTTCACCTTCTAAATATCATGTAAATTTGTTAGGTCA
This sequence comes from Solanum lycopersicum, assembly GCF_036512215.1. Taxonomy (NCBI): domain Eukaryota; kingdom Viridiplantae; phylum Streptophyta; class Magnoliopsida; order Solanales; family Solanaceae; genus Solanum; species Solanum lycopersicum. The sequence goes on along the minus strand of NC_090810.1, from coordinate 1,571,111 downwards.
TTTTGGTTTTCAATTATGACTTTTTGTTTCTTCTTTCTGTTGAGCTGTTTGGTTGCGAAAACTCAAGAACCAAAATTCGGAGGGCGCGATATGCTTAAGTAGCCGTTTTGAAAACCACTATTTAAAAATTCTATAGGTGATATTTTAGGACGGTATTTAGGTGCAACAACAACGTATCCAACACAATTCCACAAGGCAGCTCAAGAGGTTAGGGTGTAAGCTAACATTGCGCATGCAAGACTCATGCGTCTCTTTGATCAATTTTATACGAGTTTAAGTGTCTGTTTGTGCACATCAAAAGCGATGAAATGAATGTGAAATGAGGTCGAGTTGAAAAAGACATTTTACTTATTATTTCTATATTTTAAATAGGGGTATCACAAGCAAGAATTTAGTTGTCACTTTTATAAATTTTGTGGAAGTGGTAGCCCTTGGCCCAATATATTGATCTATTGGCTTTTGATATTGCATTTCATTGGCAAATGAGCTAAAGATAACACACCTAAGTAAGATTTATTATTTACATTTTGTGTTATATCAATTCAATAAATGATGCGTCTTTCACATATTATAATATATATAGTTATTTTTGTTCGCGCATTTACACTCGTTGATATCTTTCGAGAAGTATTTAAAATACTCCTAAATTAGTTATGAATTATTAATTTTATCTTCAAATTATTAACAGCCTTAAAAACAGCATAAATATTTCAATTTACGTAAATCATAACAATATCTATGTTATGAAAAAGTATATTCTAAGAAAAACTTATTTATCTGTCTCATGTTATTAACATTAAAATTATTTTTGTCCCATCTAATCTTATATTTTACAAATTTGAATAAAAAAAAAAAAAACTCATATAATCAGCAAGTTGAAATTTATGTATTTCATTTTTTTAATTATTACATAATTTTCGAAAGAAATTTCCAAGAAGATTAAAAAAAGTGAGAAAGAGACAAGAAATTGAACACATGTTTGAATGAATGAAAAAAATCAAGAAAATTTTGCCTTCTTATTCATCCAATACATTTTTCAATACAATGAATTATTATATAATAAATAAATATATATTTTAACATAGCGTCATTTATATTTATGTACTTCAGCTTTGAGTCTGTATAAGTAGATCTTTATATTTGTATAAAATTAAATAAATAAACTATTTGTTTGTACTCGAAACGAAGAAGTGTGTATGGATGGATAAGTTTGTATTAAAATTAACTAAATTTTCCTCTACAATGGTCAATCTTTATGTAGAAGACTAGTAATATTTATTAAATTGGATATGTTGACTCCTTTAATTATTTCTCATCTCAAAATATAATGATTAAATATAATCTTTTATAATTTGAATTGACAAAAGTGAATTTTTTGTTTGTTAGTTTCAAATCTTCAACAAAAAAACAATATAAAACTAAATCCAATTATGTTCAAGACTACATACTTAATTATATAGTTATGTTTTATGTACACAATATTTTATCTTATAGTCCATAGTTTTGACTAATTGCTCAAATTATAATGACTAATATCTTATAGTATAATTATAAGAAAATAGGAACACTATATTGGGGGGGGGGGGGGTGTCTATAACACTGTGGTTATGTACTTTAATTATTTTTTATACTTTTTTAATTCAATATAATTTTTTTTTTGTTATAACTACTTTTATAGTTCAAAATAATTAGTGAGTTGATTATCTTTTTTTCCTTCCAAATTATCCTTCTTTTTTAATTGTTTATTGACAACTCACTCGCCCTTTAATCAAATGGATATTTATAAAGAGATCGAAATATAGTTGAATTGTTTATGATAATTAAATATTTCGAGAAGATTTACGAAATTCTATTTATATGGAGATCAAAATAAATTCAAGAAAGTCCAATTATCCTACCTTCAATTAGAAATGTGTTATTCTCGAAAAAAGTTTAGAGATAAGAATTTGTAAAGATATGATACCTTGACCTAAATTAACCTCAAAAGCTCACTCATAAAGGGGAGAATTACTCGAACTCCGTACAAGCAAACCATCAATCCATCCTCAAATAAATATTGGATCGTAACCAGCTGTAATCCATCGGTCTAACTCAGCTCCAAAAGATCATTAAGGATAATTATCCAAATTCATATAAGCAAACCATCTGTCTCCCTTACCAATGTGGGGCTATAACGAAACAACGTAGAATAGAAGTATTAACCCTATTCATCGATAAAATTATGTTTCTTCATGTTTTATTTTTTATTGCGATTTCTTTTCCATCACTGTAATTAAAATTAGCTACTAACAACGTCTAAACAAACCAAAAGACCAAAATGCCCTTGAATCACATCAAGAAGGTTAAAGACAAATATAAACATTTTTTTTAGCTAAATTTTATAATTGAGTTTAAGGTCATAAATATGATTTTTCATCCATTAACAGAAAACAATTGTTTGACTAAACCAATATGACTAAAAATATAGAATATGCAAATGCAATATTTTTCTTTTCTTTATTTAAAATTAAACGTCAACTTGGAATATTTCCTATTCTTTTTGGTCAGCAGTGGCGTTGCATTTATTATTATAATTTATATTATAAGTTGACTATTTAAGTCCTATTGTTTAAATTGAAATTGAAAACTCAAAAAGTAGCCCTTATGGAATTTTCTTTTGGCTGTATTAATCATTTGGTTTAAAAAAAAAAATCTTTTAGTTAAACTAATTCTTTTGTTCCTCATGTTTTGTAATAAGAAAGCACAAATATTATTGAGAGATTAACAAATATAATTACACATACTCCACTATCATATATATTATTATTACCTATATCTTTAAAACATTACGCATTTTTAAATACATGTATTTTTGCTACCAGATACACTAAAATATGGAGAGAAACGAGAGAGATGGAAATGGAGGCGAGCGAATATGAATTCACTTGGATACAGTGTATCTAGAACAAATTATACATAATTTTTTGACCTTATGTATTCTGAAATACATGTATTTAAACGTATTTGAACACATCAAAATATGATAACGTACGTAATATTATAAACTAGAGTGTTTTTAAATGATTTGCTCCTACAATTATGAAATTTAAGTTAGTTTCCTAAAATGAAATACCTAATAACTTAATAGTATTCTACTTTCAAGACATAGCAATAACATCTTTTACATAATATATTCATTAACCTTCAATAAAATATATAATATTAGAAAATTTTGAAGACCAACCCTTGATCCAAATTCAGGATCAGACTTTAATATGAGATTCAAATTTTAAAATTTAGCTTCAACCTGAGATTTAAAATCCCAAATATTGAATCGAAACCGAAAAAGATAATTTTATTAAAAAGAAATACTTTTAAAAAAAAATTGACCTCGATTTATTTCGAGTCCGATTATTAGGAAAGTTCTAAGGAATTTTTCAATATATCTATTTGTTTTTTTAGAAAATATTTTACTTTATACTTTTAGCACACCCTAAAAGGAGAAATAAAAGAAGAAGAACTGTTTGTGATTTGTCGATGCTTATTTATGTACATATAAGAAAACGAATAATATGAATATCTATATTATACGTTGGCCATTGGGCTATCCATATCAAATACGGGTTAATCATATATTTTTTCGTTTTCATCATACTCAATATTAATTCATATTTAACTCGACTCACTTTTTCCATTTCTAATCCCATGCATGTATGTCATATATGTGCCAAATGTATGACACGCCAAAAGCAGAATATATACACAACATAACATGATATACATATGATATGCACAATGTATATCACTTGTATACCATATGATATCACATTCAAGAATTACCTCAAGCTCCCTCAAATTCGAAATATAGACTCTCTTATTTGCAAGAGAATGATATAAATGTGACATGTACATGCCTAAAATATCCGATATTAAAAAAATAATTCTGAAAGTAAAAATATTGACTTGACGCAGAGTTTATTTTAAAAGTTAAAGCAAAATTTCAATTTCAAAGCTAATATCATATATCACCATTAATAACAACAATTTATATTCAGTATAATCCTACTCCGTGAAATTAAGACATAACCTTACATTTACATCAAAGATAAAACGGTTGTTTCTGACATATTCTTGGCTCAAGATACAAACAATCTAGAAATAAAAGTACTAAAAATGAAGAAAACAACATATAATAAGTAAATAAAACAGATAGTAACAAAATAACACGTGACAATATATATATAATAGAAATCAAAGAGCAAGAAAACAAGAACAATATTACAACTACTACAATAAATAATAAGTCAATACACTCCTACCTGCTTAGCGGCAAAAATCATAATTTTTTTTTTAAAAAACAATACTAAGAGCATTATTATTATTACTCATATTAGTATGGAAATCGAAATTCAGAAAAGGTATTTGAATCTTCTTTCCAAAAATCATCACGAATTTGATTTCCCACCGAGTGTTCGACGAAATTACTAGAACCTTCACTACCTTTATTTGCTCCAACAATTCCTTCATTATAATTCACTATTTTTCCATGTTGATGGTTATAAATATTTGATGATTTTGGTGGACTTTTACCAGTAAGTTGTTGAACTACTGCTCTAAATTCAGAAGGATTTTTTACATTTACTAAAAGAGGGCTTGATATATACTTTACCTTCATTGGCTCTTTATTTTTGTTGCTCATTTTTATGTTATTTGAAGAATTGAAGTCTAAAATAATGTGTCATTTTATATAAAGAGGAAGAAGAAATTTCCATGAAATGTCAATTGTCACCATATTCAAAAGTTTTGGAATACTTTTGTTTTATTTATGACTATTAAGGGCTTGGAGAATAAGTTAGTTTAATTATTTAGAGATTAGTATTTTAGGATCGTTGTCTCGCTCTTAATACGTTTTTACGATTATTTTTTAATCAAATATGAGATAAATTCATTTTAAAATTAATTAATTTCGAGATTAATTATTTCTTATCCTTCTTACTATACAAAACCCTAAATGTATTAAGTTTTTGATGGAAGGCATATATATTGTGATTTTATAATAGGATAAAAGTATTTTGTAATGTTGGGTAATCGATACAGACGCATCTTAATGGTCTAGGATCCAATTGCTCATGAGAGGTCTAGTTACATAAACATAACACACACTAGATCCTTGATCAAAGATTTCGAATTTGAACCTTGAAAATACCAAAACATTTTATATAAAAATGGACCTTGCTATGGACGAATTTAATTTTAATCGAATTTAGTGACGAAGTTAGGAATTATACAATATAGTGTTTCAAAAATTATATATATATTTCGAAAAAGTTATTTTGATGTAGATATAAAATATACTTTTTAATGAATAATATTTGAGTGATTATCCTTCGATAAATAATCTGATCGAATTCTAACGTGAATACAGAATACGAGGCCACTAATTTCCAATATGACATAAACAATGAATTTCTAGAATATGGCCGAACTTATTTTTTTTTGCATACGTATAAGTGGAGAAAATTATTCAGCCTTAGAAGTTTCTATTAGTACTATTTATTTATTTTTTCATTTAGAAGTGTCTAGTTTTCACTTATTGCAAAAAATAAAATAAAATATATATATATATATATATATATATATATATATGTATGTATGTATAAATGAAAACCACCGCAACTAATCAAGGTAAAAACCTGCATGTTTTATTTGAATACATCAGTTAAATAATTTTAAATTTCAACATATTTGACCACTCAACAAAAAAAAAGTTACAGCTGAAGTCTATATATACAAAAATAAATATTAATTATGTATATTATATATATTTTTATATTTTTCGATTATAATTTTGGTGAACGGTTATAAATTATTAAAATTTCAATAATGTAACATTAGACTTGAAAATGAAGCTGAAAATATATGTTGCTTAGGATGTGTTTGACAGAATGAAAATATAAATTCACTTATTTTATTGTGTTCGTTACGAGTATTAGAAAATGAATTAAAAGGAAGAAAATATGCATGAGAGTCTAAGATATTGACAACGTTATTTTCTATTACCATCGATCATGGATAATGAATTAAAAGAAATAAAACAATTTTTTTAAGGTCAAACGTGTGACTATATCAAGATGATTACAAATATGAATTTTGACTTATGGTGTGTTTATTAGGAAGAAAAAAAATTCTAAAAAAATATTTAATGTTAAAAACTATTTTCCTCAAAATAAATGGAAGTTTGTTTATTTTTATTATGTTTGAGAATATATTATCATTGACTAATGAGTAATTTTTTAGAGAAAAAACTTTAATATATAATACCAATGCAATATAGTGATTTAGTATCAGTCACGCGTAATTATCAATCTTAATGATATCAATACAATATATAATACTGATTTAGTATCAGTTAAACAAAATTATCAATCTTAATGAATGGGGGTAAGAGCTGTAAATTGTAATTTTCTTGAGAGAGAATGGTATTTCTTGAATTACATTGAATTGAAACATGTAATTATTTGAGTAAATTTTAAGTTTAGCAAACATAAAAATCATATTGTATGCTATAACCATAGTTTGTATAATTGTGTTTCATAGCAAACTTTATGTTTGTTATGGAGTATCACATTTGTATAAATTGTTGACAAACTCTCACTTGTATAAATCGATGACAACCTCTCTTTTGTATAAATTATTGGCGGTTTCTCAATTCAATTTTATGTGTTTGTATATTTACATAAAATTTGAATTTGTATACAATTGAATCTAAATAAAACGTTTATATATCAAACCTATCTCTCTCACTCGCTTTACACAATTGTATAATTTGTGTCTTTATAAAATGAGAAGGCAAAAGAGAGTGACAGGGGAAAATTCATATTTATATAATTATAAGTGTATAAGACGAAGATATATATATATATATATATATATATATATATATATATATACAAACAAAAACACAATTTATACATATGTGTTCTATAAAGTGTAAGACGAGGGAGAGTGACGAGCGAGATCTGGAAGAGTGGAGAGCGAGATTCGCTAGGGAGTGAGAGGAATGACAACAATTCATAGCTATAGTTTGATAATTACATCTCGTAGCTACATATTATAAGAAGGAGAGAGGCGAGAGAGAGAGAGGGAAAGAGTGGAAAAAAAGTGAAGTGTACATGAATATCGGTTAGATAATTGTATATTATACATATGTATTTGTATATATGGCAATCAACATTTGATAGGTGAAGGAGAAAGGTGAGCGAAAGAGGGCAGAGAGTGGAGAAGGCTGAATTGTTGATGTATATCAGTTAGATAATTGTATATTATACATATGCATTTGTATAAATGACAAGCGAGATTGTGAGAGAGAGGAGATAGGCGAGCGAGAGAGGTGAATTATACATGCATATCGATACGATAATTGTATATTATATATATATATATATATATTTGTATATTCTTGCGAATTATACATAAACACAAACGTGACTAATTATACAAACTCGAAGTCAGCTCACTTAATTTATATATAATGTTAGTCGCGAGTGATAATTATAACAAACTATAGGTATGATGAATAACTAAATAACATAATTATTTTGAGTTTTATGGCTCATTTACGTAATATGTGAAGAAAATAAAAAATAGTGAAAGAGAATGGCAATGGGGAAAAAGTACGTGGGACTTTAAAGTGCATGGAGAGGGAGAGAATAACGGCGGCGAAGGGCAGAGAAATGGCGAGGATCCGAAATTGCAGGTTTCACTTATCAACAATGTCCATCTCTCTCTCTTCCATCAATTCACAGCAAGGAAAACAGAATACTCAAATCAAAATCTACTGTTCGGTACACACACTTCGTTTCAAACAATTTTTTTCAGATCAAACTCCGACTGCCGGATTGTTAACGGACGGAGTTCTCATTTAGGATCAACCAGCTCCAATGATTTGAAAATTTTTTGTTGTTAGAGCAGCTTCACAATGGTACGTACGCCTGCACTCTTAAATTGCTACTCTCCTCGATTTGATTCCTATGCCGTTTGTTAAACTTGCAATTGCATCCTTCAACGATTCTAATTTGTTAAATTATTCAAAATTTGAAGTTGTTGTTGAACAATTAATTGTAATTTTGTTTGATTGTATGAGCACATTTTTTCTCTGTTTTAACTTTAGAGGAGAAGTTTGAGGAAATTTTGCTTTTTAGAATGTATATGTTAATTAGGCTGTAAGAATCCATGATGATCTTCAAATGTTATGAATTCAGCATAATTTGCCTTGAGTTTCCATGTGATGAATTTGATTATGGAGAAGTAGATGAGGGAATTTGGATCTTGAAGGAAAATATCATCCAATGAAAGTGTGGAAGTTTAATACCTACATTCATTCACCAAGTAGGAATTAATATGTTTAGTATGAAAGGAAAATGTTCTCTTTGAAAACAAGTAGCTTACGTACTTATTTTCTAGTGTTCGGTAAATAAAAAAAAGAATTATATAAGAATGTCTATATGTAATCTAGCAATGCAGAATAGATTTGTGTCTACCCCATTATATCTCTTCGTTTGATATAGTCGTGAGTTTGACTCTTCTTAGTGTTAGAGCATTTGTTCAGTTACATTGCATGACATAAGAGATTGAGTGATCGAGTGTGAGGTAAGTTTATTAATGTGATAAATTCTATTGATAACTGCTCTTTTTCTTCTTTTTTTGTGCTTCCAGGGCACTGCAGTTAATATTATAGTAGGGTCTCATGTATGGGTTGAGGACCCGGAAGTAGCTTGGATTGATGGAGAAGTAAAGAAAATAACAAATGGGGAAGCAGAGATTGAGAGGACTGATGGAAAGAAGGTACTGTGTTCAGCATTTTAATTGTTAATTTCTTCTTTCATTTCTTTTGATACTATTAAGCGCAAACTTGTGAAGATACCGACTTTTGCTCCCCTCATTTCAAGACCATTTGCATGCTGCTGAATTGAAAATACTATGGAACCATTATTGTTATAATCCTATAGGTGTAACGTTAATATTATAACCTCATCTCATGCACCCTTAGCGGAGAAACCCTTAACAAGAAACGAAATAAATTCACAATTTGCATCTCCAAATGATTTTCTGAATTCCTGCAAGTGAACATCTCGGGTTTGAAAGAAGACAGACTATCCTGTTCTATGGTTTAGTACATGACATCATAATATGTCGTCATCTCATGCTTCAGGTTGTTAGGAAATTGTCAACAATTTATCCAAAAGATGTGGAAGCTCCTGCTGCGGGTGTGGATGACATGACAAAACTATCCTATTTGCATGAGCCTGGAGTATTGCAGAACCTAAAAACAAGATACGAACTCAATGAAATTTACGTAAGATACTGTAGTGATTGTTTGAATTATGTCTGATCTAAAGCTCTTTCTTATGTTACATACAGACAACAGTTCCCATCTCTTAATATTTGATATAATTACAGACTTATACAGGAAATATCTTAATTGCAATAAATCCATTTCAAAAATTGGCTCATTTGTATGATTCACACATGATGCAACAATACAAGGGAGCACCATTTGGAGAATTAAACCCTCATGTCTTTGCCATTGCAGATGTTGCATACAGGTCCCTCCCAGTTTAAGCACCATAATTACAATAATTTTCGTCTTATTAGCATGATAATATATTGAACCTCCTTTGATGGAAACAGGGCCATGATCCTTGAGGGGAAAAGCAATTCTATTCTGGTTAGTGGTGAAAGTGGAGCCGGTAAAACTGAGACAACCAAGATGCTTATGCGATATCTTGCCTATCTGGGTGGCCGTGCAGCAACTGAAGGGCGTACAGTGGAGCAACAAGTCCTTGGTGTATGATTACATATCATTGATAACCTATTTTGTGCTCTTCATTTTTCTATCATCAATCACTTATTCACATAATATTTATTCTCATAAATCTTTTGCATGAACCCACTCAAGTGCAGTCTAATCCTGTTCTTGAAGCATTCGGCAATGCGAAGACTGTTAGAAATAACAATTCCAGGTCAAGCTCTTTAGCACTGTGCATTTCAGCATTATCTTTTCACATGATCCAGTTATATGTAATTTAGATTCGGTTAATTATCCTGCGTTACAGATTCTATCAGAACTGCACACTAGAGATTGAACTGCTTGTTTTACTAATCCTATATTTACTTGTAATAGATAAGCTATTTTTTTGAAGTGTACTTGTGATTGCAGATAAACAATACCAAGTACTTATGTTAACATATTAGATTGAAGATGTTTAATTTTCTCCTTAACCTAAAATTGCTGCAGCCGTTTTGGCAAATTCGTCGAGATTCAGTTTGACAAACACGGAAGGATATCAGGAGCAGCAATCAGGACCTACCTCCTTGAGAGATCCCGTGTTTGCCAAATTTCTGATCCTGAGCGCAACTACCACTGTTTTTACCTTCTTTGTGCAGCCCCCCAAGAGGTACTTTTCTGTTGCAGTACTAACTTTAATAAATGTTCTGTGGGCTTGCATCAAATTGCTTTGGTGGAAGTATGTTTCTGAGAGTTCTCCTGATCACTGTAGGAGATTGAGAAGTATAAGTTGGAACATCCCAAATCATTTCGCTATCTTAACCAGTCAAAGTGCTATGAGCTAGTTGGTGTGAGCGATGCAGAAGAATACCTTGCTACTAGAAGAGCAATGGATGTTGTGGGAATTAGTAAAAAGGAGCAGGTATATATCTTGTACAGCTTTGCCAGCTTCATGTTTTTATTTGCCTTTCAATAAAGAATATGAAAACACTACCTCTTACTCTATCTCTTTTTCTCCCTTCCCTCCCTCAGGAAGCAATTTTTAGAGTCGTTGCCTCAATTCTTCATCTTGGTAATATTGACTTTGCAAAAGGAAAAGAGGTTGATTCATCAGTTATTAAAGAGGAAAAAGCCAAACTCCATCTTAAAACTGCAGCAGAGCTTCTGATGTACGGAAGATTCTTAATGTCACCTTGCATATTCAGATCCTATGTGGTGTGATAATGGTTGGAGTTTCTGATTTTCCTTATTGTTTTAGGTGTGACCCTGTAGCTTTGGAAGATGCATTGTGCAAAAGGGTGATGATCACCCCTGAAGAAGTGATAAAACGAAGCCTTGATCCTCGCAGTGCTGAAATAAGTAGGGATGGTCTGGCTAAAACAGTATATTCCAGATTATTTGATTGGTAAGATCACCATGCATGACTAATATACTATTTTCACTTGCAAGGCACTGAGGACTTAAACTGTTTATTTGTTTTTAATACCTTAACTTTATAAAGAATTCTTTGTTGCAATTTATGTGAAGGGGAGCACGAGAGTCAAAGTTCCTAGTTTTCGGTGTTAATTCGGGCATAGATATGGAAATACTTGTTTGCTGTGATAGTAACAAATAAAGAGTGCAATTGTGAAAGAAATATGTTGATTTGAGATAAGAGTCACTAAAATTAACTATGAATCGGAAAGGAAAGAGGAGAAAATATGTGCCATATTGAAGCCAATATGTGTGAGTGTATGTATATGTACTCATACACAGCGGTGTTCCTAAAAAAAAATTTGAATCAGCATTCATGTGGATTCAGACTTGAAATAAGTCCATAAATTACTGCATGATTAATTTACTAATTTCATGTAACATGTCATTTGCCTCTTGGGAAAATGCAGGTTGGTGGACAAGATAAATGTTTCAATTGGACAAGATCCCCTGTCTAAATGTCTCATTGGAGTCCTTGATATCTATGGTTTTGAAAGCTTTAAGCACAACAGGTAGCTATGAGTCTTTAGCTTGCCTTCCAATTACTATAACATTGCTTCATTTAAAAGAAATGTTTAAGTGAGTGCCAAGGATCTGCAACTTGGTTGTGTGTCTCATTATATCATGCTTTGCAGCTTTGAGCAATTCTGCATAAATTATACAAATGAGAAGCTGCAGCAACATTTCAATCAGGTATACTTTTCGATATTGATGGCAGTGTAAGCATTGATTTATGCATGGTTTCTCAAATCTGTTGTGGCTTTACAGCATGTCTTCAAGATGGAACAAGAAGAATACAAAAGAGAGGCCATTGATTGGAGTTACATTGAGTTTGTGGATAACCAGGATGTTTTAGATCTTATTGAAAAGGTAATTGCACTTCTCTGAATTTACTATTTGAGAATTTCTAAACTGATGTTAAGTTCATCCAATGAAAACTTTTCTAAAGTGGCAAGGTTTAGATATCACGAGTCAGATTCTTGTGTTCAATTCTGGCTGTTCTTCTCAGAAACTGTCATTTGTAGCTCTCCCCAACAATGGGTTAATGCCATCGTTTTTCAAATAAACAAATACAATGTATGCAGACCTTACCCTTTGATAGTCCTCAGCTTAAAGAAAGCAAAAACATCACATTTTTGAAGACATGAGCAGTAACAATAGCAGGGTAGTAAGAAAATAGAGTCATATGAGTAAAAAAGTGGTAATAGAAACTAAGAGTGAAAGATACGAAATAGTAAAATAATACTAATATTACTAGTCGTAGAGACAAGACGCGAAACTATTTACTACTAGCCTTTTACCTGAATCCTGACCACCACACCCTCCTATAAAGGTCATGTCCTCGGTAAGCTGAAGACTTGCCATGTCCTGCCTGATCAACTCTCCTTTATACCTTTTTGGCCTACCTTTACCTCATCAGGCCCTTTAGTGTCAACCTCTCACACCTCCTCACTGGGGCGTCTGTGCATACTCTTGAAATGCACAAACCATCTCAACCTAGACTCCCACATCTTATCTGCCACGAGGCCACTTCCATCTTGGCCAAAATATCTTCATTTCTCATGATGTATAAAAATGATGTTCAAGACCATCAAACCACATGTGAGCTGTGCTTCAGACAGCAATAAGCCAATAACCCATAGAGTTCAAAACCATGTAATATCACAAACATCTTGAGAAATATGTTGCATTAATTTGGATTTTTTTCTTTTCTTAAAAATTCTAAGTATTGTTATGACTACAAATTTAAAAGTAATGTTCTGGTTGTGGATGATTATTGGGTTGTTAATGTCGAAAAGAAATAGCTTTTTGCTCACCAGACCCCAGGTAATTCGGAAATTTTGAATTTAGCTAATAAATGCATGCAGTGTACATTAGGAAAAGGTTGAGTTATTACAGTAACTGAATAGCGTAATTTTCTATGCTGCCCTCCTTCCATAGAGAAAGAAAGCTATGATGCAACTGTTTCTCTATAATTTTTCTGAGGGTAAAAGATCTGCGAAAAATAAATAATTAGTAAAGTATATGAGTCTATCTAGAGTGACTGAAAAAACACCCTTCACTTAACAATTTAAAGAGCAATCTCAACATTTGACCAGCATCGTTCTGAAACTATGCAGCACCAACAGACTTCTAAAAGGGAAATACTAAGGCTGCTCATAGTGATAGTGTTACATCCAGTTGTGTAAATGTTGTATTTCTCTTTGCAGAAACCAGGTGGAATTGTTGCTCTGCTAGATGAAGCTTGGTACGATAAAATCCCATCTTGGTCTTTATTATGAAAAATTAATTGTACGCCACTTTATTGTTACTTAACATCCTGTTCCCCATTCTTATTGTATGGTAACAGTTGAGTTTAAGATTGTAATTATATCTAAGCTAATTGATAAAGTTTGTTATCATTGTTTACTTTCACTGTACAGTATGTTCCCGAAGTCAACACATGAAACATTCTCTAACAAGCTATATCAGACATTCAAAGTTCACAAGCGCTTTGTTAAGCCTAAACTGTCTCGTACAGATTTCATAATTTCACATTATGCTGGAGAGGTGAGTGCGATTCACAACAGCTATTTAGGAATAGAGTAATTTTCCATGGACAATCCTGATATAATCCATTTTCTATTAGGTGCAATATCAATCTGACCAGTTCCTGGACAAAAACAAGGACTATATAGTGCCTGAACATCAAGACCTCCTATGTGCTTCAAAATGCTCTTTTGTAGCAGGACTCTTCCCTTCACTAGGTGAAGAGACTTCAAAGTCTACAAAATTTTCTTCAATCGGTT